>NW_020539724.1:5059087-5075209 GCF_003426905.1 Ctenocephalides felis | reverse complement strand
TTTCCAAAATGGCTTTGGCGATTTTGGCTCTAATAGCAATCGTGCCATCAGTGTTATCGCTACAAGAAGTTGCTCCAAATTTAGACACTCTTTTCAAATGGAATTTTCTGGAATATAATTTACCCTGGGATCATGTCACCGTAAGTTAATTAGATTATAGTAGATAAATAAATAATATTGTATATTTTACTATCAATTCTATTATTTTTTAGATGAGCAAATTGAAACCTGAAAACACAGTTCCAACAGGGTTAGAGGTCGGCTGGAACCGTTTGTTTGTAGCTACGCCGCGGCTACGTCTGGGCGTAGGCGCTACGCTGAGTACATTTCCACGGAACACTCCACCGGGATCTAGCCCAGTTTTGCAGGTAAATAATAAACAAAATATAGAAAATTTAGGTTTTGCTATAACGTCGATTTTATTAGATAGTTATTATTTCGTATAAATATTGTTTTTTATATACAGGCTTATCCAGATTGGTCTTTCCACGGTGCTGCCAGAGACGAATTTGGAAATTGCACAGGCCTAGTATCAGTTTACAGGATCCGTTTGGATTCTTGTAACCGTCTATGGGTTGTGGATTCTGGTGTCACTAATTCACTAGATGATTTCCAGAGAATGTGTCCACCTAAAATTCTAATTTTTGACACTGCTACTGATACTGTCATCAGAAGCGTTGTTTTCCCACGTGAAGTTCTTCGTCCTTCATCTCTGCTTACAAATATCATTTTGGATGAAACTACATCAGATCCTGCCAATCATTGTGATGATCTGTTTGCGTACATTAGCGATACCGCAGCCCCAGGTGATAATAGATCGTTTTTACTCTTATTTTTTTTAACTGCTATAAAATGTATGTTCATTGCTAGTGCTGAGTTTTGTATGAATTGATAAATATGTATCTATTATCCAGGTTTAATAGTCTACGATGCTGGCAGAGACCTTTCCTGGCGTGTCATCCATCCATCCATGTACCCTGATCCAAATCATGCATCAGTTGAAATCCAAGGCGAAAGCTTCAGTCTTATGGACGGAGTTGTAGGATTGGCATTTGCTCCTAAATCTGGAACTTTATACTTCCAACCATTGGCGTCTGATAGATTATTTGCTGTACCTACTGCCGTGCTTAGATCAGGCCCAGTTCCTTTGGGCGGAGAATTGCAAGTTCGATTGGTGGGCAGAAAAAGCTCTCAGGGCTTGGGAATTGCTGTTGATTATGATGATGATACTGTTTACTTTAGTACAACCACTGAGACTTCATTGGCCTTGTGGAATCCGCATAGCAATCATCAGAGGTAACAGAGAAAAGAAAATTTGATAGTTGATTAAGCATTAGGTTGATACATTTTTTGCAAAATATGTATCATTATTATTAACTTAATTTGTTTTTTTTTCAGATTGTTAGCCATTGACAATAGTCGTCTCCAGTTCACGGCCGACGTCCGTCTTCCAGAAAGGGATCCTGGGTTCTTATGGGCCCTTACAACTCGTTTCCAGAAGTTCTTCTTAAGAAATGTTTCTGCTCATGAAACAAACCTGCGAATCGTCCGAATGCCAATAAAAGCAATTCAGTCCGGACCTCCAATTCCTCAATGGAGTTATTTAAATACATTGGACCACTATAGAGAAAAATACTTGGACAAAAGAGACACAAATTCCACATCCAGATATTTGTAAATTGAGTTCTGAAATTGCATTCATGTTCGGCGAATATATTTCAAGGTAAGGTTCAGATTTTAAGGTATGGTTCAGAACTGCAACATTTGAAAGCTAAGTTTGATTTCAAGGTAATTTTCGATAAATCAATTATACATAAAAAATTCTACTCATATTTTTTAAATTATTTAAAAATATCACGATGAGTAAAAAATTTAAGACAACTGCCATTGATTTATATCATACTTGTGCCTTATAGACGGGTAACTTTTTGCGCCCACATTACAATACACATAATAAAAAATTACCTTTTGCACAAATCTTTGAATATATATACTCGTATATATATATATATATATATATATATATATATATGATACATACTCATTCTATCAGTATTTTGATCATTTTCCATTTATCATTTGTATATATAACTTGATTTTCTCATTCTATCTCCTCAGCCTTATTTTTAATTTATTTCTATTATTTTTGTTTGTGTATATAATTTAAATTTAATAATATACATGTTAGTAAATTGCATGTAATTTTTATTATTTTAAATTATTTTTATTCTTATCTGTATGTAAGATATATGTTTATCAGGTTCATCTACTTTAACATAAATACGTAATCTTATACTAAAATCAATATTAGCGTTTCTAGAAAAGCCTAGATGAGTAAATTTTATATTAAGAAGATTAGGTTATTTGTAAATACTTTGTATTTTCGTATTAGTAATAATCTGTCTAATCTAAGTTGTAAAACTTAAATAAATCTTTTTTAAAATAATTATAAAATATCTTGTTAATATTTTAATGGCGTTAGGTATTTCAGAAACTTCAAAAATAGCCTCAGAATAAAATGTTCAATAATAAATATATATATATATATATATATATATATTTATATATATATATAAAATTAATTATAATATTATGTATAAAATTAAAATATATAAAATATTTTCTATATAAATATTTTCAACGCCAGATTTTGCAGTAAAATAACCTAGCTTCTTATAATATTGCACCAAAGCAGCTTCTGATAAATGATTGATCTGCAATTGAAAAAATCAATAATTTATTGCTTTAAATTAATTTAACAATAACATAGTTTGAGAATATAATATTTCAATAATATTACCATGAATTGTTCAATATGTTGTTCTTAAGATTATTGTCTCTAGCTTTTTTTATATAACTATTACTAATTTTTGTGGTTTTGTAACATTTCCTGAGAGCAGAGAGAAAATTCTAACATAATTTATTTATTAATAATTATAAATATTTTTAATTAATTTAGAAAAATAAACATATAAATGAACCGACTGGATAGAAAAAAGAACTTTCAACTGGGTTTTTAAATTAGTAATTTTAATGGTGGGTTAGATAATAAACTTATGCATATTTTGTATTAAAAAAAAAACACCACGTAATATCACAATTATTATTCTAAATTAATTCTAACCCTAATTATTATTCTAAATTAATTCTAATTCTAGAGTAGATTAGTGTGAAGAGTTTCTTGATTGTTTTTATCACAATCAACGACATGTTTTGTAATTTCAAATTAATTTATTACTCGCCTGGGATTCTGAGAAATCTTCTAGTAATTCAAGTGGCATTTCATCGATGGTGTAATTAGCAATACCACCCATTGCTTCCAAAGTTAAAGATTCCATTTCTATGGGAGTTAGGGAGCAAAGAAGCAAGCCAAGGCGGTGGGTCACGTTGGCATTCCAGGCACCAGGAAAACCGTAACAGGAAGACTTCATCGCCACGTCCAGGAGAGCCTGGTAAAATGTAACTTTGTAAAATAATGGTAAATTGTAAAGTCATTCCAAAGATATCAGTTGAAAATCGTGCTGATGAGCTATTGGTGTAGTAGATCGATCAGGCCGTTTTTTCCCAACTTGATTTTTGATGTTTTTTTATATGACTATTATGATGAAATATAAAGTTTATAGACGTAATGAACATCTTAAAATATTATAGTCCCATGAAAAGTGTTTTAATTATAAAAAATCATTAAAACTTGTAATAGTTGCTAAATCTCAATTTAGGAAGTTCGTGTTTCTTGACTCTAGGCAAAGTGCCACTTAGACATAGTTTATATTAATTATTATACTTAACTCGTTTTTGTTCAATACTGCAATGATGGACTCGGCTGAAAGCATCATTCTCTAGATTAAAAATCACTTTAGGTGATATATTTTCAAGATTATACAAAGAAAATCCGCACAGCAAACTTTTCAATTCATTTATGGCCGATGCATTAGATAATATATTATATTTGTTCTGTATATTGCCGTGGCTACATAAATAATAAATTAATAGTAATAATATTTTTATATTGATACAAAGAATTCTTTATTTGGTTACCTATTCACAATGGCAAAAGAAATAATTCCCAATTTTCTCCTATCAAAATCTAAGGTTTCTAAAATTGTCGTAAACTCAGGTCCACGTGTGGATATTAAATACAAATCACTCTCAGATATGTAAGGCAACAATGGCCCACATTTTTTTATAAACTCCTCTGATAATTCCAATACGTCTCGACCACCTAATTTTTAATTATATATAAAATTACTAAATCATGCTGACAGTTGAATAAATGCAAAAATCTAAGTATCAAACCTTTAACTTTTTCCCATATATCATTTCTCGCTTTTAGTGGCAAACTTATAAAATTAATTTCATCCAAAGTGTTGAGCAATTCCGTTTTGCTAAAATTTATAATATTACGTTCAGAAATGCCTGTTTGTTTATAACCGTAAATTATATGAAGTATGTGAAATATAATTAAAATATATTGAAGCATTTTAATTATTAGATCAAAGACTTTTTAATTTAATAAAATATGATATGATTATAAATCATAAAAAAGTTTATAAAAATATTCTTAAAATAAAAACTAAATTCGTAAAAACATTTTGTAAAATAACGTGTGGTTTTTGTTTTCCTTGTTAATCATAGTCTCTTCATATTTATAAATTAAATAGTTAAAATAATTAACTTATTTATATTTAAATTTCAAAAAGATAATGAATTTTCAAATTTCTTTATTTAAATTATTTTATAGTTTACTACTAATATTTTAATATTACATATATTACATTATACTATTTATAATACCGTATAGTTTATAATTATATAAAAGCAGCGGGTACATAATTTTTATTATAAAATTACTTAGAAAAATAAATTTTTATATTGGTTCTGTAGCATATAAAAAATATTGAAAATTATAATATATGGGTATAATAATTGAAATGCATAAGCAAAATATAATTTTTGGTTGTAAGTGGTACTAAAATAATTTTTCTGATCTGTTGTTTAGTGTAAAATATAAAATATCGTCTCTGTTTTTATATAAAAAGTATATTTACATCACACTGTCATAAAATATATATAAATTAAATTTTGATCAAAATTTTAAATACATTTGCAATAAGACCATAATAGAAAGTGTTAAAAATACTATACAAAACTATATTCAACTATTTTCATTTTTGTAACGAGATAAAGAAAAACGGAAACTGTTTATCAATTTGTTAGTTTCATTTTTATAAATTTTTTCATATTTTGTGATTCGGTGTTATTTGGTTTGTTGAGAAGACTTCTAATTTACTTTGCACAGTTCGTGCACAATGGACGATTTTCGCGAACGTGGAATGTTGACTCGGTTACTGGATTCTTGCAGTTCTAAAAAGGTAATGAAAAGGTAATTATACTAGTAAAAATAATTTAATTTTAATTATTTCTATTTTCCTTACCAAGCAAGTGAAGCAAGCCTGATGCCATTTTCCTTCTAAGGCCACGATGGCACTATCCACAATGGGTTTCTTGCAGCCGCTGCAGTTGCTCCCAAATTTATCCTGGTAATCTTTGGCGCAGTAGTTTCCTCCGTCCTTTTGGAAGAAGGATTGGCCGCTTAAGGGTTTCTTGCAGGCGGCGCAAACGAAATGTTCCTCGTGCCAATGGTGGCCTGCTGCGACGATCACTTTCTGGGAAAAAAAATTAGGTAAGTAAAAAATTTAATAACGTCTTAATTCAATTATATATAAAAAATAATTAGAATATGCAGCAGAAATCAATTGCATTCAAATCGGATAATCCGTGCGCCCGAAATCATTGTCTCCACACATAAACACACACACAGACAAACATCCACTTTTTGGAGGTATGCCTAAATGTTCAGAAATCTCTGAAACGGCTAAGGAGCTAAAAAACTAGAAAAAAGTGATAAATTTACCTCTGTAATAGGTTTACCACATCCGTGGCAAGATTTCAACATATGTTTTGTATAACAGCTTTGGCACCATGGTTTATTTTCATGGTGGTTGAAGGTGTCGCCTTGAATTGGTTTATCGCACTTATCACATTTGAAGTGTTCCGGGTGCCAAGTCTTGCCAAGTGCACTAACGATCTAAACAAAACATTTAAAAAAATATTTAAAAAAGATACTTATTTTTTATTAAATCATTTTACACACCTTTCCGTGTATTACTTCATGACAAGCGTCGCAGGATATAGCAGGTGCGGTGGCAGACTATAAATTAAAAATTATTAAATAAATAATAATATATTTTGATCAACAAAATATTACGATAAATTAATTAATAAATATTATCATTATATTTATTGTTGCTAATTAAAATGCAGTGAACGTAGACGATCGTTGCGAATTCCAAAGTGACGCGTCGTGAGAAGTAATAAAATTCGTGTTTGTGCATAAATTTATATATATTATTTATATATAGCAAATACGTAACTGAGTTTATTCGAAATACAAAAGTTGCATGTGATAATTAGGAATAAAATTGCGCCTTTAAAATTACAATAAATATTGGGGTACAGGATTTGGAAGAAAAAGCTTCTGCCGAAAAACCTTCAGTTAAATGCAAGTAATACCTTCATAGTGACATATATTTTTTACATATTATTAAATAAAATCACTTTCGTTTTCACTAAAATTTACAGGAATATCAATGTAAAAATAAAAAAAATAATGTTGGATTATAAAATGTAACATTTGAACTTCTGTATTGTTTTGAATACATAAGTTCAACTGACACATTTTATAAATCATTGACATGTCAGTATCATCAAGTTCTAAAAAGCATAAATATTTCCAAAATTTCATAAATTCTTATAAAATAATCATCACATACCATTTTCGTCTAATTACTACCGCTCTGCCAGAAGTTTGTATTTATATAATCGTTATTAATGAAAATTTTGGATGTATTTTGGTCACACTATATGCATGGTGCAGTTCATAGTTGTTTTTTGTTGATTAAAATTAATTTAGTTTACTACGATTGTAATATAATTTGAAAAAAAAAATAACAAAAGGTTTTGACTATCTTTGGTTGATCGGACGAACATGTCATTTTTAAAAAAAAAACTTCATACGAGTATTGAATATTTTATATTTAAAATATTTTATAGTTAATATTTTATTTTTCAAATATGATGTAAAAGTGCTATCACATCCAATAAACCTATCATAATGAACCCTATTATATACAAATTTAAGGTGATTGTAAATACCAAAATTGTTATTAAATGGACAAATTTTAAATCAATGAACGAGTTGTTCAAAAAAGATGTCTCCTCAATCTATCTCTATATTAATATTTATATATAACTTTCATTACGGAATATAATGGTTTGTTGGATAATTTTGATTAAGTAAATATTGTAATGAATGAAATGATCAACTTTTTATCAGCTAATCTATATTTTATACAAATCTGCCAGGAAACTAGTTTATAGCAAATAACTAGAACATTACAATATCAGAACAAAATCCGTTTTGAGATAATTTCTGTAGTATCATAAATTAGCTTATTAGTCATCATACAAACTTATCATTCTTTTATTAATGAATGTTATTTTTAGAAAAATCATAATTAGTAGTATTAATGTGAGCATAAAAATTAATGAGGACAAATATCAGTCATTCGCTCTCATTCATTTTTCCAAAAATTAAATGGAACAATATAAAAGAAAAAGTTCTTCTGAAAAAGCTTGATTAGGAGAACTTTATTAGAAATGTCAAATTAAAATTGTAAGAAAAAAGCTGATTTGGATTTTTAGTGGAAAAAGGAGGAGGACGAAAAAGGACTTCTGCTTGCCATCAAGCTGTCTGAAGTAGGGCTATCGAACTAGAAACATTTTAGTTGAAAGACAAAAGTTTTTATACGGGAAAGCCTTTATAGGCATCATTTATGAATTTCATTATTAAGTAAAGACGTCCTCGAAGAACAAACAGAAAAAAACGAAAGAAAGAGGATGAATAAGAACTACAACTTGCCAACAGGCTCTCCGAAGAGGGGCCATCGAACCAGAAACCTAGTTGAAAGACAAAAGTGGTTAACCACTGATCCACGAAAAATCCTATAATATTTTATAATAATCCATTTACAAATTTTATAATTAAGTTTATTACTCAAACTTTGTTTTTTTTCAGTTTTCCCCTCCATTTAATTTTGGAGCCTAACGTCGCATATTCGTGATTCATTTCTTATTAAGAAGTTGCACAATATGATTTGTTGTTTCAATTCAATGGCATTATCGCATTTGCAATACATATGCACTTGTGTAAGGTCGACCGCAAAAATTTTACAACAAAATATACACAAACAAAACGACTGCATATATGGAAGAAGCCAGCTCATTATAAATACAGGAAGGAACTGCGAAATTCGTGTTTTCTTTCAGATAAGAGGTATTTAATATATTTTTTTTTTGTTATTTATATTATGATTTTCGTGGTATTTTTTAAATATGCTGCTGGTTGCAAAATCATTTTTAATATAATTTTTTCATCTAATTATTTACTTGGTATGATTCATGCATGCTATATCTCAATCAGACCATTCTTCTGGTATGAGAGATCTCTGCAATCTTATTAAAAAAAATTAGAGGCAAATTATGTTTTTTTCAAATGTTATTGTTTTTTTTGAAAATTATGTTTTTTGACATGGCATGCATACACACACATACATCAATCTTTTCTAAGGTACGCCAAAATGTTCAGAAACCTCTAATACATCAAAATATCTCAAACGAGTCCTATAAGCAACTATGATGACTTCTTAATGGCTTTTTTAGTTGCCAACTGAACCTGTTGTCCTATCTCTATTTGATGATTTTATTATTAGAAATTCTAGTACTGATGATGACTCTTTTATTGGGTGCAGCAATGTTGGGAAATGTCTATTTCCATTTTGTTTGTTCATTTGAAAACATATTGCTATCTATATTCTCAAGTTGAAACCGATATCACTACTGCTTGACATCAGGCTGATGAGTGTAGAAACTTGAACTTGTGTAGCCCATAATAAGGCTAAGTCTTATTGACAATATAAATAAAAAATATGCTTCCAAGTGAAAATAGCCTTTTTGGCATCACTGCAAAAAAGTTTTTAAAAAATGTCCCAAGTAGTCCATTGGGTTACCTTCTATATATATGTGTATGAATTAGAAGTTATATAAATATATATATATATATATATAAATATATTTATAATTATGTAGGCTGCAGTGAACGTGCATACAGTTTATTATTATTATTACAAGTTTTCGCCTACCATGCATGCATGTGGGCAAATTTGCATGAAATAATAATCTAAGGAAGCACAAATTCCAAAATCATTATTACTTAAAAAAGAATTTGAAATGAGTAACTTTCAGAAATAATCTTGTACCCATTACGTTAATCATCTACTTATCTTTAAATTCAGTTAAATTTTTTGTTAGAAAAATATTTCTTACTATGTTTCTATTAATTCTTTTGCACTGTGCTATATCCGATTGAACGTTCATGTAAATATGCCACCGTAATCTTTATTAACAGACTGCTAATTAGATTTATATTTAGAATTTCCTATTAAAATCTAATGTTTCTACACAGAAGTGAGATATCCAGTTTCTTGTATTAATAGCAGTGTAATACAAACAAAATTACAAACAAAAATATGGTGTAATCAACGTTCCAAGAAATTACTAAAACGAATTTAATTTGAATTATTACTAATTCTTGATTAAGCAAATATAAATATAACAACGCAAAGAAGATAATTCCTGTATTGTAATAAAATAAGTAGCAATAAAATTTTGGTGCTCTTTGATTGATAAAAATGAAGACTTACCATAGATACTGCAATTAATTCACTCTTTTAGAGAATTGTTAATTATATTCAATATTGACTAATATCCATAATATGAATATCCATAAAAAGAATACTTAACGGTTTTGTTTTTGCCATTAATCGTAAAAAGAGTCATATCTTTGTATTTATATAATTTGTAATCAAATGATAGTATTTATCCGACGTAAATATTATTATTTCAAAACAGTCTGTTACTCACGGATCAAGATTTATATTTATAGTTTAACTAAATCCAAACAATTTGTTCATGATTATAAAATTTAAAAAAACGTGGGTCCTTGTTGAAATTATAAAATAAAAAGACGCAAAAAATGGTATCATTTATGAATATCAGTACGACCACTTATCATGAATTTTATTAACCTTTTAACTTCACGTAAACAAAAGACAATTTGTATCCAGTCACAACATTATATCAACAATATAAATAAAAAATGAGTAATAATTATATATATAGCTTTATATTTTGTTTATGAAGGATTTTATATCCACATACGTTCCTGGTTCTATATATAATTTTTACTAAAAATCAGAACTTATAATGGCAATTTAATTAATTTACTCTCTAATTTGTAATCAGTAATATTAAATACTATTACAATTTCAATTAACTAATATTTTCATTTCAAATAAGCAAATAAAAACCCCTCCTCAAAACATTAAAAAATCATATGTACAAATTCAAAGTTAGACGTTAAACTATATGTATAGATAGTTCAACGACTAAATTTTATAAAATGTTAAGTACGGAAATAAAGTATTCATTCCTTTAATTCTTTATTCTATTAATCATAAATTTATCAGATTTTAATCGTTCTTAGCTAAACATATGGTAAAATGACGAAGATTTGCGATAAGGAAGATTTATGAGCATATTTTCGAACAATGGAAAATTAATTTTAATTTTATGAACATGCAATATATAAATTATTTATGGTTTATTACTTTAATTTAAATTGTTGCTGAAATATATTTGAACTTTATAGCTGACTTTATTATACAATTAAGCGATTAATGAATATTGTTCTATAAATCAAGCCAGCAAAGTAAACTGAATTAAAATGTACGAATCGATATTTAAAGTTTGAAAATAAATCCATGAGTAGGATTTATAAACTGAAATTAAGATATACGAAAATGAATAGTAATCTGTTATACACAATTGATATATTTCTTTTTGGTAGGTAACTCAATGGTAGTCCTTGGGACATTTTTTAAAAAACTATTAATATAAAATTCTACATATACATTAGTATGCGCCAAAAAAGTCACTTAGGCACACATGATTTTCGGATACCAGGGATCAAAATAAGATGCTTTGCTGAAGAAACTATACCTCTAAAATGAATTCTGATGTCCCGTGCAATGACCCAAAAATAAGGGTTGAAATTTGAAAAATTCCATTTTGACCCATTTAGTCCAAATGTATGACCGACCCCCACTAACTTTGGAAAGCCCATTCACCCATGCCCATATTTTTGGGTCAACGCACGGGACATCAGAATTCATTTTAGAGGTATAGTTTCTTCAGCAAAGTATCTTATTTTGATCCCTAGTATCCGAAAATAATATATGCCTTACATAATTCAGATTCGTTCCACTAATAATACAAAATTCTACATATACATATATGCAAAAAATAAAATAAATAAATTTTAATAATATATAGTTTTAAGTTAAGTATCAAGTATTGAAGATTTAATTAGTGGAAAATATTATTAGTGGAACGAATTTTGATATAGTGTTCTTATTTACATAATTCAGATTCGTTCCACTATTAATACAAAATTCTACATATACATGTATATACATATATGCATATATGCAAAAAATAAAAAAAATAAATTTTAATAATATAAAGTATTAAGTTAAGTATCAATTATTAAAACTATCATTAGTTTAAAATATTATTAGTGTAACGAATTTTGATATAGTGTTCTTATTTATATAATTAAAATTCGTTCCACTATTAATACAAAATTCTACATATACATATATGCAAATAATAAAAAAATTTTTTAATAATATAAAGTAATAAGTAATAAGTATCACGTATTAAAGTTATCATTAGTGGAAAATATTATTAGTGAATCAAATTTCAATATAGTGTTCTTATTTATATAATTAAAATTTGTTCCACTAATACAAAATTCTACATATACACATATGTATATATATATATATATATATATATATGCATATATGTAGCAAAAAATAAAATAAATAAATTTTAATAATGCAAAGTATTAAGACTTACCATTGTGAATCTACAAATTAGTAGGTAGGTACTCGATAACAAAACTGATAAATAACAAAGTAACAACTTGAAATTACTAAAATTAAAGAAGTATCAATAAATGGTATTAATCGTTTTCTAATTATTATTGCTAATGAACTTTTCGCCCGTAGCGCTCCAGCGAAACTAATTTGCAAGGCGGCTTACGCGATTCCCGACATGTGAGTTATCCAGTTTTATCGCTCGCGAACCACGCAGTTTGGGGACATCTGATTCTGCGCCGAAGAGTTATTAGTATTACTCATGCCATCGTACAAAACACTTGGACAACAACCGTCCCACCCTGGTGACGTGCCGAACATCCAGGTCAGTTATCACATATGTATTATTTTAATGCTTCAAGAATTTGTTTATTGCACACATGCTATAAGATCACTACTGCTTGATATTAGACTGTCCGAGGTCGGTATGGAACTTGGAACCTTAGTTGCAAAGCCAAAGCTCTTACCACAAGGCCACAGAAGAGCCAAACTTGCATTATTTATATTAACTAAAAATTCTATGGTAAAATGTAATAAAAATCAATTATGATATATAATTATTATTACATTCTTCGAAAAATAATTGCATTTATCTAATCTTTCAAGTGTTAATTTCCTTGATTAATTGAAAAAAAAACAGATGAGAACATTTGATTTTAATAATTAAAAAAAAATAGAAAAATGAAGAAATAATAATAGAAAAATTCACTTTATTTATTAAAATTCATACAACCGTGATATACGATGAATTTAGTTCGTACAATCATTTTATATGTTTATTTCCCCGAAAATGCTATAAAATTCGAATGTTATCAAATGAAAATTTATTAAGGCGGAACGGAAATTTAATATCGGATAATGTAAATATAATTTGTGATTTAATTAGGAGTTTTTGTTAAATTGGAGTTGATTAGATGCGTTGGCTGTATTATAAACATGGTGCATCTATACACTATTTTTCAATTTTTCTTCTTCTACTTTAGGAATACAGTAGAATTTCACTAATCCGGCTCTATAAAAACCCGGGTGCCGGATTACTGGAATGTTTCAGATTACAAGATCATAGTGAAGTCTAATTTTCAATACATTTATGATATTGGAAAAATTTTCAAAAATTTCCGGAAAATTGTTCCAAGCTTCGGTCACGAGGGTGTCGGACTGTTGGAGTGTCGGTCTATAGAAGTGCCGGATTAGAGAGATTCTACTGTACATTATTCCAACAAAAATTACACCATCCAGCTTCTTAAAGAAGAACAAAACGTTTCCTTACTTTTTTCAACATTTATCCTTATACCTAGAGGTTTGGGTTCTAAGCTTTTTCAACTTCCCGAAGGAGAAATTTATGAAATTCGCAAAAAACTCCGACTTGACAATATCGTTTTAACTATTCTGAATCGTTTAACCCCAAAATTTGTAAATGTATATGCGTGTAAAAAAATCATAAATATTTGGAATTAGTTGATCATAAAAAAATGGAATTTGGATTAGAGAGATCAGAGAGAACAAAATTCAGATTAGAGAGAACAAATCCTTTTACTTTTTTCCTTATACCTAAAGGTTTGGATTCTATTCTTCTTCAACTTTCCAAATGAGAAATTTATGAAATTCGCAGAAAATCTGATTTGACCATAGCGTTTTAACTATTATGAGTCGTTTAACCCCAAAATTCATAAAAGTATATGTGTGTAAAAAATCATAAAAATTTGGAATTAGTCGATCAATAAAATTTGGAATTTGGATTAGAGAGATTCTATTGTATATTATTCCAATAAAAATTACACCACCCAGGTTCTTAAAAAAGAACAAAACCTTTCATATTTTTCCTTATTAGAGGTTTGGACTCTATTCTTTTTCAAATTTGGAAAAATCGTAAGAAAATCCAACTGGACAATAGCATTTTAACTATTTTGAATCGTTTAACATCAGAATTGGAAGAAGTATGTGTGTTTAAAGTAAATTCATAAAAATTTGGAATAATAAATATAAAAATTTGGAATAATGCTGTTTCAATAAGTCGTTTATTTAAACATGTCTTGATATTTTTATTAAATGCCCATAGTATATTACTGCAAAAATTATATAGAATTTTGTAATAAAATATTAGAAATTACTTGATTTTTCTGCAAATATTTTAAGAAGAATTTAATTTTGAATTAATTTATTTTTTTCAAATATCCATACTTACTCCACGCCCAATTTGTCGAGTCATTTCCAATTATAAAGACCCCACAATTTATTACCGCAAAATTTCGATTATAAAAGTCATCATTACATTATCTACTATATCAATGTTATGAAATTATTATAGATTTTGCACACAACACCCAAAGTATGACATAATTGATTTATTCTGCGTAATTATAAATTATTATTGATAAGATAGTTTTCAAATAATCGAGGAAATTTCCACTTAAGAGGATTACTTGCATACATTTATTTTTCGAGAAATAAACATATAAAATGATTATATACGAAATTCGTCGTATACTTCATCGGTTGTACGAATTTTTAATAAATAAAGTAAATTTTTTTATTGTTAGTTCTTCATTTTTCTATTTTTTGTTAATTATTAAAATCAAATTTTCTCATCTGTTTTTTTTTCAATTAATCAAGGAAATTAACACTTGAAATATTAGATAAATGCAATTATTTTTCGAAGAATGTAATAATAATTATATATCATAATTGATTTTTATTACATTTTACCATAGAATTTTTAGTTAATATAAATCATGCAAGTTGGGCTGTTCCGTGGTCTTGTGGTAAGAGCTTTGGCTTTGCAACTAAGGTTCCAAGTTCCATACCGACCTCGGACAGTCTAATATCAAGCGGCAGTGATCTCGATTTTCACTTGAAAATATATAGAAGAAAATATATCGGTGAACATATATACGTAATATATATTATTTGTCTTTTAAAACAGCCCGATATTATCATTTTATTACATCATTCAGTTCCTGGATTACATATGACAATTAAAATTCGTCGGTAAATTACATCCTCATAAATATTTATCATTGTTTTGAACACTATAACAATTCAGTAATAATTCAGATAAGGAACATGTTATTGATCCGTTTTGATAAAAATAAATTTGATGTGATTAGATCAAAGTTTAACCGAGTTTTTGCACACGGCATGAACAATAACGATTTTTGTTTTATTAGAAAAAAAGATATCAGAAAAGATAGAGCTGATTAAATGGTGATCGATTGATTGAAAATAGTTTCAGGGTTGTAAGGAATTTTTAAAAATATTTGACTAAAATTATTATAAAATTACACCCATACCTTTTCTGTTTCATACATCCAGGCTAAGAGTCTTATTCCTCTGGTAACAAATTGTTGATTTATCAAGTGCGTCGCTTAATGATGTAAAAAATAAAAATGATAAGAAAACCTTCATATCATAATTAATTTAATATTTCTTGGAATAATTATTTCACAAAAGCCAGCAATAATTATAGTTAATTTATTTTACTATAGAACCGAACAATTAAAAGTACCTTTATTATTACGATATCGATTAATGATATCTTTCACACCTTTGTTTGAGTTCTATTTAAGTTATCAGAAGTTCACAAAGAAGACCTTAAAGATAGCATTTCATATATAGATTAAGTGGCCCATTTTTCCAAAAAATATGTATATAAGTCACGCACATGGACGTGATTCTAGGTCACAGAATATTTAAGACCAACCTGATGGTAATTCAGTACCAGGCACAGAATTTTCCAACAGTTGATATACTCTTCATCTAATGTCTATATTTATAAAAAAATCTAATTCTAATACAATTTTCTGCTAAAACTGCTCAAATATTTTTTTATTAATTCACCGCGATGAACAAATGAAAAAGGCGAAAATTAATAAAATACGAATGCAATTTTATTTTTATCAGGATATATTTGGTTTAACATTGTATAATATATCATAAAAAATTATCAGTAGAGTACTTATAAATAAAATCATAAAATTATTCTACTTTTTTTCGAAGTGACGTC
>NW_020539724.1:5041056-5058087 GCF_003426905.1 Ctenocephalides felis | reverse complement strand
TTTTTTATAGCTGGTGGGGCAATATATTCTTCTGATGAAGATGGTTCAGATTTTGAAGCCCACAAAGCCAAGAAAACTGATAAAACTAAGCATTGCAGGATTCTGATGAAGGCAGTGGGCTAGTGGAAGTGGTGATGATGATGCTGATACTTCTAAAACAAATCTGGTGCTGATAATGATTCTAATAAGTCAGATGATGATTAGACACTTAATGATTAATAATAATTATATAAAATAATAAAATTGACAAAAATCATGTATCTTATGGTTATTTTAATTGTGTTTTTTATTAAAACACCTATAAGATTTTTTTAAATTAATTTTTTTTTTACTTATAGATTTGTATTTTGAATGTATTGTACTAAGGTGAAGCTTTTATTAATAAAAATATTAAATACTCATTATTAATTAATAATTATGATTTCATATTTCATAACGAAATTGTGGTTATTGTGTGAAGTTGGTTTCCGCATATAACTTCAGGTCTTTTAATTATTTCACATTGACAGGACGCCATTATGACGCACAAATCAGATGTCCCAGTGCATGTCGATGTCAAATATTTACAGTTTTAAGGTTAATTATTTGAATATGAGTGTTTTTATTATATTTAAGCATATTTATTAGTTCATACTAATAACGTGTCCTGTGAGACTGAAAGGTAAAATTTAATATTATTGCTGATTCAATAATCTGAAATTATTAGTATTGCTTTCAACTATCTGTTATTTTTAACAGAAACAAACATTTATTAATTACAAACTCTTTATATCATCATTGATGATGTAGAGATTTTCCTACATTCTTAAATAATTCTTTATAAATATGTTATCTGAAAACTTTTTGATTTAAGTTCTCTTTTTTGCAGATTTAATATGTAATTGAATGAAAAAATAGTGCCTTACTTATACTTCTCTTCTGTATGAGATAACTTTTCACCACACAGAGTTTTTTGGAATCATAATGTAAGTTTTTGATTTATCAATATGGAAACAAATAAAAATATATTCAGCACTTGTATGTAAACTTGGGAAATGTCAGATAGCTTTCTTTGATTCTTGGATATTGTATATAAATATACATATATAAATATATAGTTATAATATAGATATATATATATATATATATATATATTATATATATATATATATAACAATATGCTGATATTATTTCAATATATTACATACTATGCAGATATATTTTTGACTATCGTCCTATTTCTAATAATAACTTGTACTTTGTATTTTGGATTTCATTTTACCTTTTTACTTTGATATATTTCTCAATATGAAGAATTTGGAATTCATCTTAATATTAATACTTCTACATATGAGCGTTAAACCAATTTTATTCGAGATAGGAGTTGGGGAATCTTACAATTGTTAGTAATTTTATATAATGCTTTATTAGAGTTTGAAATTTCTGTAGTAACTCATTGGTATTGAAGTGAGTGACGATTTTTACTTGAAAGTACATATAAATAATAAAATATGTTTTAGGGGTGATGGAAATGTGATACATTTCAACTTTCTGTGACAAGTTTATCCAGGTCGTGTATTCCCAGTAAAATGTATTTATTTAGTCCCTTTGTAGATATAGTGATTTTATTCACTATATATACAGGCAGTAGATTACATTTAATAACTTTGTTAGGAATCAACATAACATTATGCTTATGTTAACTGCAATAATTTTATGAAATTTTTATGTCAGATACCGTTTTTAGATATGTTTTCATATTTGCCTGTATTTTCTTTATAGATTGTTAGGTTTTACTGTATATCTTTTTGCTTTCTGGAAGTTTAATTTCTGTGATGTTCTAATGCCACCATCATTAGAAATTCTTAACGAGTTGCGCGAAATATAGTTAAAACTTGTGTTTACTTCCACACATATTCTGTTCAATTTCAAACAAATGTGCCAGTGGAATATTAGGCCTGTTGAATGTGATATAAATAGATATAGTAGTTTGCTATATGTTTATAATCATAAATCAATTAACTGGATTTCAACTTAGCTTTTCAAATTGGATGTCCTATATATCATAACAATCGAAGTAGTTGTTTTTTTAAACTACTAATATATAAATTCTCTATAATAAGTGGCAATAGAAATCTTCCAATTTATGAAATTGAAATTACTAAAATGAAATTTAATTTCTATTCATTGAGATTATTACCAATCTATGACAAATTTACTGTTTTTTATCAACTCGGTATTAGAATTATTGAAGCTTTTCATATAGAGTTTATTTTTCTTCAAAAGCAGGGATTTTGATTTTCATTTCCAGTATGCAGTTTGATTTATATAAAAGCTGCAAATTTGCAATCAGATCGACTATCACAATTAAAAACTTTCATAGATTGATTGCATTCACTTGTTCATTGATCTGAAATAAATGTTATTTCTCTTGTTCTTGCTCTACATTTTAATACTAGGAAATGTGTAAAAGTGAATATGATTGTACTCTAGAAAGTTATTGGGTGGATGTATACATTTGATATATTTGGATACAGGAAACTGATCTTATAAAATAAGGCTGTGCTGTTAATTAATAAATATTTGCTTCTGTAAGGCTATCAGACTTAACTCCATTTTGATTAAGAATTTTCTAGTTCAAGTTTTTCATAAGTAACTTCCATTGAATGCGTTTTTGGTATGCAAATTAAGTTTCTCATTGTTGAATTCTTAGTTGGTTGATAAATTTTTATTTTATCATTTATTAATAAACAAAATTAGTTCTGCAAAATGAATTAATGTATTCATTTTGAATTTCTAATTAATCATTATTAATTCATGCAGTATAAAATATTTTCGTACCAGGAAATGAATTTTTTCTTCGTTATCATTTTGAGGAACAATTACACGGAATTCCGTATTGGATATATTTTATCAAAAGTTGGCGCCTACTTTGTAATCTTTGTCTACCAATGTAAGCCTTGTGTTTTGCATTTTTTTAAAATTGGAACGAAATATATTGGTAATTGATAAAAACAAATAGTTTCTATGTCAGCATAGTTTTGTAAAAAGATAACATATGCATATCGCATTTCAAATTTATTATTATTCTAGGTCATTAATATACTTTGCTTTAAATGCAGATTTATCAATTTAAGATATAAAAGTAAAAACAACAGATATTGTATTATCTATGAAGTCTAGGGTCAATATAACAAATTCTACTGAGGGCTTATGACCTCAGAGCCGGCACATGCATGCTCATATCAATCATTTGTTTATTGTTTATAGTGCTATGGAATTTGCAAAATAAACAATTCAGGTGTAGCGTATAATGGAATTTCACAAGCATCCTGAATGAATATACTAATTCCATTATATTTATTAAAACTGCAATTATAGGAATGAAAAAAACATAGTGTTCTTGCAAATTTTCATATAATGGAAAATTATGATAAACTACTGTTTTTCAATTAGCTGGCATGCCTGCATTTTGTTTTTGAAAAATCCTCGGTTTTAGTTACAGTATTTCATGAATCTCAAAGGCGTTAGTAGTTGTTCATTTCCTGAATAATAAAATATTCTTCCAGTGAATTCTTCTCAAATTTCTTTATTAAGGAAGTCGGGTTCAATCTGTCTTAATCTTAAAATAACTATCTGTTACGTAATATGTACTCTAACGCAATGAAATTTTGGTTTGTGCAAAAGACATTAAACCACCGTATGGCTTATGTATTTAATTTGTTTGTAAGGAAATTAAACTGAAATGGCCTGACAGTAGTACTATAAATAATCGTTTATATGCGGAAAAGCTGCTTATCAACAAAATTTCTTGTAGACAAGAGAAACCTCTGATTCACTTTTCTGCATTTTGATGAAACTTCCCATGAATTGATAGTCCATAGTCAATAGCCAAAACCAACCTCTTAAAATATTATAGGCTTATGGGAAGTGGTTTAGTTGTGTGTATTTGCATTGTATATAAATACAATAAAATCTATGTGATCTCTATAATGTACCTATTGTGTCGATGATATAGTCTATCAATGAATCTTTTAAAATCTGTTTAGGATGTTGCGCATCCTTAATGTATAAAATTCTAAAAAGGCGGCTCATAGAAAAGCAAAGATTTTTTTATTAGTTGTGAATAGATGTTTTCTTTGAGATATATAGATTTATTTCATCCGATCTTGCACAATGTCTTCGATTGCGCAAATTTCGACCGTATGGTTTCGTGTTGAAAGATGGAGGGCGATGAACGAAAATAGTTTACGGATAAATATCGTTCATCGTGTTAACTGATTTCGCGCGGCCTGTGTGTGTTTAGACTTGAGGCAGGTTGAAAAATTGTGTAATGGTTGTATTTTTAAACAAAAGTATCAAAATGAGCTTTATAGCAAAACCTGAAACTGTATTAAAATCTCTGATCGTTTTGCAAATTAGAAAATGTCATGAAAAAGTATCAAAAATGAGCTTTATAGCAAAGCCTGAAACTGTATTAAAATCTCTGATTGTTTTGCAAATTAGAAAATGTCATGACAATTATATATTTGCCACGATTACGATTTGCCACATCACTACCCGTTCAGTTTTGGGTATAAACCTTAGTGATCGGAAACACGTTGTATTTTACTGGTGTGAAGAGAGAATAGGAGAATTGTGGAATTGCCGTTTGCGCATTTGCTGGCGCTATCCTCTGCATTTTCTTTCTTATATTTTACTACTATCTTGGTATCAAACTATGTTTGGACGTTTAACAAACAATTTTCAATTTAATTGGAAGAAAATATACACCAGCTCTCTTTTTTCCATGTTCGACTACATGTATGTAGATATGTTTCATTTAAACATGCTCTTCGCGTTGAAATTGCATTTTGATTGTTGTTAGCCGAACGCTTAAAATTTCATTTACAGACGTTTCGTTATCAGACAGATCTTAAAGAATGATAAAAAAGTATATTGTTTTGCAGCACGTAATCACGCCGGATCAGACGTGCTGATGTGATATGGGTTTATAATTTAATTTTATATGTTTGCACCAGCTTTTTTTTTTAATTTACCTAAGCCTGCACGATAAAAATATTGATTTCAAGACACAGATTTGAGTTTTAATCAATTCCAACAGTTGCAATTTTTTATTTCACAAAAATTTTACAGTACTGAGCTTTTTATTGCTTATTTCTCACATTACATAAGTAATACATTTTTTCGTAATTTTATTCCAAATTATATAATGTGTTAATCCATTGGATGTCTTTATGCTGCGACCTGAATATAATCGACTAGTGTAGATGTGTCTATATTCATGGTTAATTTATACTGAAATAGCACGAATGAGTTTGTTTCTTGCATACAAAATATTAACAGGAAACCACTTCTCCCATGCTGATATTGTAATGGCATTTGTAAACTTGGGACATGTATGTAAACAATTTGAATTCCTTAATTTGAAAAATGTATCACGATTTGATGGAGGATTTGATATAATTGTCCATATAAAATATATGGTATACCCATATATTTGACATAGTTTGCCCTGAATTCACATTGCAAAAGCTAATCAGAAATAATCAGAAACTGATTATGTCAATTTTAATTGCTACATTTGTAGGTATAATAGAGATTCTTATTATTCTCATCAAGTTTCCTCATTACATTATATAACACATACACATTTATGGCATGATCTTCTTCGAACATGATAATCTTCTATACAAGGTGAATGACAAAATAATGAATGCCTGAATAAGTAAATATTCAGTTCATAGGATTTTTCCCGCGGACAACAAAGAGATCAGTAGCGCTGAACTTGCACGCCAAATTAAGTATTTAATGATGTTTTTAAAATTCATTTCAAGTTAATTAGCTCCGAACACTAAATGTTAATTATGGATGGGTCAGGTAGTTTTATAATGAACTCTTTTAGCTAAAAATATATAGCCTTGCGATGCGAAATTTGTTTGAATAAATATTAGTAGTTTAGGAAGTGAGGAGGAGGAATTATAAATAAAAGCTATATTATGTAATAGATAATATTTAAATCTCAAAGATAAATTTCTAATAATTTTTATTATTTTATTATATGACTCCAATTGCATTCAAATTCAAAAAGAAATGTGTCGTTCACTCTGCTTCTACGAAATATCATGTAACTGTAAAACTAATATTTCCTGTTTCCCGATTTAATTCGTATCACTTGAATTTCGTCATACCATTATTTTGTTTGTATTTCTTTAAATGTTGTCTTCAACTTTGCTCTATATTGTCTTTTAGTTTTTATTTGCCCATTGTGTATTTTTTGCGCGCTTTCACGACTGTCACAGGGCATTGTGTCAAGGTAAAGTCTTTTCGAAGAAAGTTATTATATAGCGTTGTTAAAAAAAATAATAATAATTATACTTGTAAATTTTTATACTTCAAAAATTCGGAGAAATTGCCTTTCCATAATATTTGTTTTTATTCACGAAACCAGATTCATTTTGTCATTGTTTCGGCTTAGAAGAGAAAGAATAGCGATGCATATATTACCGAGAAAGTAATATGCAAAGTTTAGTAGCCTCGTGAATAGTTCAAGATAAAATAATAATTCTAATTTTTCAACAATTAATATTATCACAATGAGTCCGCCGTGGTGTGGAACGTGGCTTTGCACAAACTAATCAATTTCAATCTCAGTCCGGCTCAATATCAAGCAGCATGATATTAAATTCTCATCTGAGTTTCTATATTTCAAGTGAAAATAGAATGCTCTTCGTGGGCATTGCTGCAACATATACACTCCAACATTGGTTAATATACATATCTAATATGTGTAGTCTGAAGAATGGTTGACCACTAATAGAAAATGTAGTTTTGATCGCTGATCGAAGAAATATTATCACAAGTTGTCTAATACCTAATCCGCTGGTGGATAGTTCAACTAATAGTATACCTATGATGAAATAAATTTCCTGACTTGATAAGTAAAGTTGTCATTTAACAAGGAAATAAGTTTGTTGTAGATATCTGCAATATATACTCTCGACAGATTAATACAGTTTTTCTTTTTGTGTCTGTATAAAATGTATTATCGAACTGCAAACGAATTGAACGAATTGCTGAACGAATCATCATTTCGACGTCGGATGTATGGATATCAATTTATTGAATGAAACAATCAATCATGTATACTGAAGTAAAAACTACTGCTGGGGATTCTCAAGCCAACTATCTTAAGCATTTAGATAAAAGAAATGAATTTAAAAATATGGCAGTAAAAGTTAGAAATTCAGATTTCAACTATTTATACGAATATACATAAAACTAGATGCTAATACAAAAAAACTTGCGTTTAAAATCTAATTTCTGATATATTTTGGGGCTTCTTCGTGGTTTAGTGTCAAGAGCTTTGGTCATGCAGCCTAAGGTTGAAGGTTTGTTACCTACCTCGGCCTACCCAGATAGCCAGATATCGAACAGTAAAGATATTGGCTTTAATTTTTATGATATACCTAAATAAGGCTTGCCTTTAAATTAGGCCTACCACGACATTGCTGCATTGAATTAATAAATAAATAATTTTCTATTGCAATGATTTTATTTACTTCTTAGCTTCAGAATGTTGGGAATCTGTGAAACGATAACAAATGCAGATTAGTATCGAATTATTGTAAATAATCATGAGTTGTTTTCAATTCTCGTGATTATGTATACATCATAATCGGTATAGCATAATCTTAGATTGTAATATTTTTTCTTATCTTGCCAATGAATGATTATTTTGATAAATGATTTATATATGTAATTATTTGTACGTTTCTAAACTTGAAAGTGCGCCTTTCAAATAACTATAAAACTTTCCTATAAAGTACATTGAAATATCTAAAGAATGGTTTAATCGATACTTATTTTGAACATGAAATAAATTGAGAGGCATATTTAGATTTGAGATAAATATTTTGTGAATACTATTTCATATTAAATAAAACTTCAAATAAAAATAGCTATTGTAGTGATTTTAGTTTTCTTTAAAGCTTTCTGTACTTTTAATTTGAAGTAGAGATTTGGCACAAGCATCACCTTTATATCAAAAACATATTCAACATCAATTTAGATTATTTTTTCAAACATCATTTACAAAAGTTCCATTTGTTTTTATTAATTCGTGTGACTGCACTACAAATCGTCCGATTTTAGCAAATAAACTATGTTCAAATAGAGAATAATAAACATTTCGAATTTCTTGGGAAATTTTATTGTTATTTTTGCAAAAGATGCTTTACGTTGGAAGTTTAGTTTCTAAACATCTAACAGTCGACGTACTTTTTGTACATACTTGCTTCTTATGGATAATTATAAAAATGTATTGGTCGTTATGATCGACATCATAGGTTCCCAAACTTTTTGGTCGTAAACCTCTTGGGTTTGGCCAAGGACCTTCTACGTACTCGATATTGGTGATTTTTTTATAAATTTCTAACTGTATTATTCTAACTAATACTATTTAAAGTAGGAATCATCGGGCTAATGATGACCAGTCTACATTTTTTGAGGGGGAGGATCAGTAGTAATGCTAAACCTGCATTCTACTCTCTATTTTAAAACCATTGAATAGTTTTTTATCTTTAGCACTTCTCATATTGAGAAATATTATTAAGTCTCAAAAAGCACAAAGAATATTGCCAAGCTCCCTGAATGTTGTCGTGGACCCCTGGGGTCCTTAGCACTTAATATAATACAATTCGAACTCTAGCTCGTGCTATTCAAAAGTATTACGTATTACTTAAAAGATTGAGGAACTGTGTCATTATTAAACATATAAATTTTTAAATAATTACTCATTTTAATTGCAAACTATTACGAATTAGCATACTGCCAACAATGTTCATACCGCGGCTACAGTCTGCGTCGATAAGACGAATTTATCAACATGACTAATCACCACTTTGTTATTATTGTGATCTAAATGCGATAAATTGTTAATAATAAACAATATATTGTATTTCTGCTTTGCTGTTAATTTATAAGCAAGGTCAGATTCGATAAATGATTCACGGCAAAGTTATTGAACTTAATCGAATACTGAAAATGCTTCGAAATAAAGGAAAGTTAAATATATTTTAAAGAAATCCTAAATATATTAGGTAAATTGGCGTGTATGATCGACATTACATTTCAAAGGCTTCTGAACATTTTGGCACACCTTAGGAAAAATTGACTTATGACTAGTTATTAATTTTAGTTAACTGTTTCCCTGTTAACTGTTGTAATTTTATGTGACCGTGGTGTAATTTTTGTTCGGCACAGTAACTGTAAATATCCTAATCTATTCAGCAGGTGTGTTCATAAATTTTATTGGCCCTCATAAATGAGCAAAAATTTGCATTGAAAAACATTGTTTGCATATGGTCTTCTATGATTAAGTATTCCGGACTGCTATTTTGTATGCAGAGCCATGAAATTGACTATAATATGGTAAATACAAATTTTTCAAACCATGAAATTAATTCTTTTTAACCCTAATCTCTTTGCAGAACAGATATGATCTCAGATATTAATTATTTTATGCTATTGCTAACTGAATCCTTATCTTTATTTATTGACATCACATTTGTGATAATTTATATTTTTACATTTATCAGAAGAAATTAGATTGGAAACTTTAGATAAATATTCTTTACAACTCAATTTGTAGAGAATTACTTTGTTGTCACTACTTTGTTCAATAGTGTAATTTTTTTAAAAATCGATATGTTTTCAAATTATTATCTGAAGATTATTTGTTTTTTATATAAGTGTTTATAAAAAGAATTGTAATGTTATTTTTAAACCGCGAATTTGAGTCAAACGAGTAATGAGTCACAAAGCAAATTTATAGAGCTGAGGTGAATGTGTCGACATATCGGAATTTCTTTTTCTGTAACTGCTAAAATGTTTTTAGCATATGATTAATATCATAAAATGTGATCATAAAAATCAAACAAACGAGTTGTTTATTGATATATTAATCAGATGAGTTGAGGTCTATCAATTAGACATCTTGATCAATACTTCGAGAGAAATATCTGATTTGTACAGTTATTTTTAGAAATTATAGAGATAACTGATATTTCTTATTGTTATGCCAGTTTTCTGAAATTAGAACAAACCATACGTAATTTATTTATGATTATAATTTATTTTAATCTAACCTAACTTAACTATAATCATTATCTATAGTCTATAAATATTATCAAGTAAATTCTTCGAAATTTAATCAAAACTTTATTTGATTTATCATTAGTGACTGATCAAGTACTTGCTAATAACTGATCATTACTTACTTACAAGTACTTACTGGAAGTGTAGTACAATTATTTTTCTCCTAGTTTGACTTAATTTCAGATCTAATATTGAATGATAGGAATATTGACTCATGTATTTTGTTACATTGTTTTTTTACAATATTCCCAAAGGTCATCCTGGGACGTACCAAAGATGAGTAAAATAACACAATGATTTCATCACCAAAAACCACAGATTAATTATTTGTTTATTCAGGTCAAAACTGAGTTAAAAAGCGTACTTTTACCGTATATATTTTTTTGTTTTTACATTTACAAATGAAAGTAAAATGTCTCTACCTCATCATACAGTAATTAAAGTAAATTAAGAAACGAGCATTAAAAATACCCTGTCTATATAGAAGTGCACGTAACATTCATCGAAGTAACCGGCGTTCATGTCTTATTCGACTCATCCGGTATTTAAACAGAGACACAATGGTAAATCAATCATATTTCTTTGTTAACATCAAGTAAGAAAATATTGATTGATATGAGATTATTATAGAAAATACTTATCAATATATTGATTAATGTTGGTTTAAGGGGAGATAAATTTTTGCAACTCTAAATTGAGTGACAACTACGCAGATGGCAATTGTAATAGATTCTTTTTATACCTAAAAGATGTAGTTTTGTACAAATATTTTTTGATTATTTTATATTTGACGATGTAGAGTATGGGGAAAATGATTCTCTATTAAATAAACATTTTAAAACACGCCCCACAAAAAGTGTTGTGCTTTGAAATTGCATCTATAAAGATGAAATTTAATAAAAATATTCAAGGTAATATAAAAGTCTCTATAATATAAAATTTGAGGAAACTGTATATGCATATAAATGCTCCTATATTACACTATACATTTTAAGATTATTTACTATATAATCTATAATTCAATTGGCTTAAAATTATTATATAATGACATCGTGCTGTTATAAAGAAAATTACTTGATTTTTGGTTTAAAATATAATTATTTAAAAAAGATACTGATTAATAGATATAATTTATCTTTGGATATTGTGATTTATTTATTTATTACCGTAACTAAACATTAGAGGAATAAAATTCATCAATAATTCATTAAAAATTGATGAATGATTAATAACAATTGTTTTAAATCTTTTTATATAATTATTAGAATACTCTAAATTTTATCACTCGCATTTTGTAGATCTAAAAGGGCTTATAATTGGGCAACAACCTTTATGTTTATAAGACAAAAAATATATATGAAGCAGTTGTGAATATAAACGATTTTGTGGTTCTCTATTCATTATTGTTATATGATATAGATAGAGTGTTTAATATTGTATTCATATATTAATCCTGGCTGCCGATGGTGGAAGAGACCTTTAGTATCCGCCTGGCCTCTTTTATACCCTACGAAACGTCTATTTTCGATATTAATTTCGGGGTCCAAATTAATCTTGTGAGGTTTAAAAGATGGTGAGGGATTTGATAAAAATCACGAAATATCACGTGAGAGGATGGGTGTCTAGTAAGATAACACGTGTATTATTTTAAAAAAAATCCCGAAATTTAACGGGGGGAGGGTCCAAATGTCCTCAAAAATCGATCACGTTGCTAATGAACGTCTCCTTTGATATACATATATATTTTTCAAATTTTCAATTTTTAAGTAGTTTGGAGATCTTTGTAGATTCTTGACTGAATCGAAATTATTTTGAAGCCGCTAGACCTTTTAAGGATGTTAATAAAACTCTTAGTTCACATATTTGCTTCACGATGATTCTATTCTTCAAAATTCAAAAATAAAGTGTATATTCAACTAATTCCATTACTATTACCCCGGTTCGTACCTGATTGCCATCAGCCGGGAGTAGAATCGAGCAGGGCTCTTCAACTTCAAACTTCGTCAGTTCAAAGCCAGAAGCGCATCGCGCCGGACGCGTGTATTCTTACAGCTGCATGTATTTAATCACGTATATTCAGTTTCCTCGTGTGTATTTGTGTTCATAATTCACTTTCATCTACTATTGACACTCTCCCAAATCTTTCAAATCTAATTTGAAAGTTTCATAGTGAACATTAGTAAATCTTAGTCGATTTGCGAAGAAAGTGGTAACTTGAACTACATTGGTTTTTCTTTTCTATACTTCGCCGCTGGGACAGGATTGCCTTGGTTTTAAAATACTTTGTAGTTTGATGTGTTGAATTAAAAGGACTTTTTTAAGTTTATCATAAAAACTTTGGTATATTCGGATGTTATTAAGTTGAACTATAATAAAGTGCAAAGGAAAGTTATTATTAAAAATATTATTGCAGTGTTAAAAATTTAATATTCTGCTAATAAGGACTTGCCATAGGAAGAAATCTGGTTAAACCAGTTCACAAGATACAAGGTTGGACATATTTTTTAATTAACTTACAACGAAATATTTTATCATAAAGTAAATATAAACACTTTATATTTAATTAACAGCTAATATATATCTATGTGCAGGATACACATTTAAAATTATAAAATCATGAAGTTCAAATTAAAGTTAATATATCTATATTGTACATTGAGTAATAAAATTAGCACCTTTTTAACTTCCACTATAAATTAATTTATCCTTGAAATATATTTCTTTGATTATTTGCATTAGGCCAAAATTTTGGACAATTAAATAAGGATAACTATCTATTGATAGTTTTTTTTTATTATTCATTTATTACAGTTAATATTTAACTAATACTATTAATAATAATATAATCTCTTGTAGTATTTCATTATAAGTTCGTTTTTCTATTAAAATTAGTTCGACTATTAAATTTATCTTTGACTATTCCATTCAGATTTAAATTTTGACTACTCACTTAATTTTTATATTATATTTCAAAGAATCGTATTATTATATACCAAATATAATTAACAAAACCATACGGGCAATGTTTCTCTTTCGAAAAAGGAACTAATTTTATCTCCACACACAATGTAATATGTTATTTCAAAACTAGTCTATTTGTTGAAATTATTCTTCTATTTGACTAATTTTTCATTAAGTAAATTTTGTATAAAAAGGATCTAGCTCAAGATAGCTCATAATTTTTTTTTCTATCTAATTTTTTTCTTCTCTTCATGCATTTTGTAATTGTACACGATTTCAATTTCTCAATGGCAAAAAATGACAGTTCTAGCCATGTGACTCATGCCACCTGGTCTTGAAGCAATATTTACGATTTATGTACGCTTTTTATAGAAGTTCCTTTCTTGGAATTTTACACTCTGGAAATTTAAATTAAATTTTAGAAAGAAAGGTAATAGAGCTACTTTTTGTTTTATTTTTTAATAGCTACATGTGAAATTAAGATGCAATTGTTGGCCAAAATTGCTTTTAAAATTATTGTGTAATAAACTAAATCAGTGGTTCCCAATGAGGTCTGCATGAGTCCCCAGGGGTCCTCAGGAGGTCCACGAAAACAAATTACGAGGTCCACGGAATGAAAATTGGGGTCTCCGGTAGTGGATCACAAAACACCACGTTAATATCTATAATAAAAAGCATGTGCAATATTTATAAATAGAACTAAAAATAAATAAAATATTGTTCTTTTTTATAAAAATGTGTAAGTTGTGGCATAAGCCGTCATTCGATGTGTGGTTGCAATATGATTAAGCTTGTAAAAACCCAATTTGCTGACTATTGTAAAATACTAAATAATAAAATATTAAGACTAAATTTTTGTAAAATAGCGATCTCCTATCAAAAAAGATGCAAGCTGGACATTATTAGTAATATTAAACCTTGCAAATTGTTGCTAAATGTTGATAACAAAACATTTACTTTTTGTTTACCTTATTTTTAATATTATTATTTCAAATTCAATTAATAAATGTATGCAATTGTATACAATAAACTTTAGTTCAGTGGGGAATTTATAAAAATAAAATCGACATGGTGTAAATAGGAGGTCTATAGCAAAGCCCCAAAAGGTTCACGACAGGAAAAGTTTGGGAACCTGTAAACTAAATACTAAAAATGCTTAATTATAACGAAAAGCATTAGTCTCCTCTTTGAAGTAATATATACACTTGCTTATCAAGCATTGATTTGAAATATAATCGCAAGTAGTATGTTACAAAACTGGTTTTGAGTCATTTTGTGGATTTATGGCTGCAGGGGTTATGTGCATAGTGCATGATATTTTTTCATGTTTAATTTAATATTCATATCCTTAATTGTCTGGTCTAATAAAGCGAAGACTTAATTTGCAAAATAAAACATTTAATTGTCCAAAGTTAATGCAAGGCCAAAAATACTTTATTTATTATGATTATTATTTCATGACACTAAACATTATTTGCTTACTTTAAAATCCTTCCTTCAAGTAGATAATATGAAGGCAGTTCCAATTATATCTTTTGTTGAAACCTGTATGTGGTTATTTACATTTTGACAAACTTGAATGGCATTGTCTTAAAGTTGTGCCTTTTGAAGCCAAGTCGGCATATTCGTGAAATTGAGGTCGTTGATGCGAAATTATAGTAATTTGCGATCATTGTACTTAACGTTTTTGGTTTTGTGATAATTGTGTTGAAGTTTTGCATGCGCGCTATTATCCGTTATATACGCATAAACTTACATATATAAATGTTTACATATACAAATCCACGGGTATATATTTCTAAATAATTTAAATGATAGGTTCCCAAACTTTTTTGTATCCAGAAATAGTAAAGCAGTCTAAAAAAACCGTAGAGAATTTGGCGAAGCTTTTCATTAGTCAGCAACTAGGAGCTTTACAAGTTCAACCATATTGCAACCACGGATCGAATGCCTATTTTTGCTACAATTTATACATTTTTATAAAAGACTATATTTACTTTTTTCTGTTTATACATATAGTAAATTTATGTAGACATGTAGACTTTTTCATTTCCATGAATTTTTTTTCTCACTGACCTAGACCCTCAGAAAGTTGTCATGTACCCCTACCATGTGGACAACTTTGGGAATCACTGGTTAAATAAATATCATGAATTCATCTTTATTATTTGCTATCAATTCAGTAATTCTTATTGCTTTTTACTTCACAATCCATATTATTGCTATGCCTCAGCCTCATATGGAGCCTCATACCACCTGCATTGACTATTGAATATTTTTACGACTGGCTTATGATTTGATTCATATGAAACATTTATCACTTTTGTATGAACAATACATTTCTTTGTTCATTGTCCATCTTTTTGCAAAAATATTTGATTGTTTTATAGTTTTAATTTATATTACGTTATTTGTTATTTAATTCTTTGTCTGACTCGAACAGATCTAATAAAAAATATAAAAAAATGAATTTGTACTTGATCTTTCGAATTCGCATAAACGCAATATTTTTATAAAGATATTATCTTTAGATTTGAGATTAGATTTTTCATGTACAATAGAGATTTATTAGATGTAGAATTTCTATTATTTAGACGTCAATTACACGGTTTTACAATTATATGGGCAATTTAATAATGAAACAATAAAATAATAAAAATGACTATAAAAATTAATAAAGTATAATTTACAATAAAAAAAATTCACGGTTATATAAATAATTGCATAAATATAAGGGGTGAGCCAGTAGTACACATTATAAGAAAAGTCAGATTTTTTTTAAGCAAATATAGACATAGCACTAAATTATATTAAAGCCTATGTTCTGCATTTTGTATATTAACTTTAGTAATTGAAATATTAGATATTAAAAAATAAATTTTTGTGATAGAAATAAAAAGTAATAGGAACCGTTTTTACCAGGCAAATCGCTTTGGTGTTAATATATAAAATATTTGTTAGACTCTATAATTATACAAGTTAATTAAATTACATATAGTAAGCATTTTGTTTCTGCTCTGTAAGGGTTACTTTCCTGCAATCACAAAATTAATTACAAAATATATCAGCACCAGATACAATGTTCACTGCTTTTGCTTACAAATGGATTTCTCAGCTCTACTATTACAGTTTGCTGGAATTTGTTTGATATGTTGGTATCCATATCCAAAATCTTCAAATAAAAAATTCATTTCTTAATGCATCTCAATCATCGATACGGAATCAGTAAAACAAATAAAATCATTTACAATCGATCTAATAGGTTGAAGGAGCGACTTGGCGTTGAAAGATCCAGTATTATTTTAGGCCCTCCAAGGATGACTAAAATGCGAACACGCACACCCGTTGTCAAGGAAAAAATAACTTAAACCGAATACGCTAAAAATAAACGAAATCTCCTGTCTAATGTAAACATTTTGGGGCTTTTAATTACCTTCATGTGATAGCAATGAACGTCGCGTAATGGTTTTGGAATTGGTAAAATTTAGAATTATTAACTCAAATAATGTTATTGAAGCCATCCTTTGGGCTTATATTTTATGACTCCCAAAATATTATTCATTGGGACTCTATTTTATTCCATTTTTTAAATTACAAGTGGCAAAATTGTACCTTTCACTATAACACTCTTTTTTTTATTTACAATTGATTATTAGCTTTTGGCGTTGCAGTACTGAACAATATAAATAAGTGTAAAAAATTAAATTATATTATTTAGGATTGACTTTTCTTTAATATTTGATCAGCGATGAGAACGTAAGGGTTCTATGAGCTGTTGCGATGAGCTTCTTACAAACTATATTTGTTTTTTATAGATAGCAACTCAAACAGTTGTTCGTTCCATCTCTATATGTGATGTCTTTTTATTATCACATAGTGATGACTTTTTATTGATCTCTAGAAATCAGGGCTTTTTCACTTATAATTAGAAAC
>NW_020539724.1:5015612-5040056 GCF_003426905.1 Ctenocephalides felis | reverse complement strand
TACTAAACATTTTATCTCTGCTCTGTAATATCTTCTAAGGGTTACTTTTCTGTAATCACAAAATTAATTACAAAATATATCAGTACCAGATACAATGTTCACTGCTTTTGCTTACAAATGGATTTCTCAGCTCTACTATTACAGTTTGCTGGAATTTGTTTGATATGTTGGTATCCATATCCAAAATCTTCAAATAAAAAATTCATTTCTTAATGCATCTCAATCATCGATACGGAATCAGTAAAACAAATAAAATCCATTTACAATCGATCTAATAGGTTGAAGGAGCGACTTGGCGTTGAAAGATCCAGTATTATTTTAGGCCCTCCAAGGATGACTAAAATGCGAACACGCACACCCGTTGTCAAGGAAAAAATAACTTAAACCGAATACGCTAAAAATAAACGAAATCTCCTGTCTAATGTAAACATTTTGGGGCTTTTAATTACCTTCATGTGATAGCAATGAACGTCGCGTAATGGTTTTGGAATTGGTAAAATTTAGAATTATTAACTCAAGGGGATATCTTTAAAAAAATAATGTTATTGAAGCCATCCTTTGGGCTTTTATTTTATGACTCCCAAAATATTATTTATTGGGACTCTATTTTATTCCATTTTTAAAATCACAATTAAGTGACAAAATTGTACCTTGCTCTATAACACTCTTTTTTTTATTTACATTTGATTATTAGCTTTTGGCGTTGCAGTACTGAACAATATAAATAAGTGTAAAAATTTAAATTATATTATTTAGGATTGACTTTTCTTTAATATTTGATAAGCGATGAGAACTTAAGGGTCTTATGAGCTGTTGTGATGAGCTTCTTACAAACTATGTTTGTTTTTTGTAGATGGTAACCTAAACAGTTGTCTGACCCATCTCTATGTGATGACTTTTTATTATCACAATGTCTTTTCATTGATCTCTAGAAATCAGAGCTTTTTTCACTTATAATTAGCAACATAATTGCTATGTTTATTTCCAAATGAAAAACGCTTGCTGCTCGAAGATGGAACGAATCAGGGACCTCTGATCCAGATTAAGTGATCCTAGCCACTTACCTGGGGCCTCTGATCCAGGTTCAGTGGTTCTAGCCACTTACCTAGGAGCGAGTCCAGGATTGACATTACTGAATCAATTTTATTTTGTTGCCCATATTAGACCATTTTAAATTTCATAATAAAATTAATTAGCGTTAACACAGTCTGTGATTGATTTGTCCTTAGAATCGTCCTCCAATTTTTATTCTTAAGCAATGATTTTTTTAAGCAGATTCAGAGATTAGTCATTAAATTTTAATTTTGTGTTTACATGCTCTGTGCTCTTACTAATATGAATCAGGTATCTATTATCCTTCGAAAGATGCGAAATATGCCGAGATTTTCTAATATGTCTGGTCAGGCCGGATTGTAAAACTATAAATAACTACGAAACATGTATGAAAAGTTGGCCACATATGCACGTGTCCCCTCTTCGTGTGTGTATTTTCACATGTGCAAATGCCGAGTCGTTTACATTTCATTTTATTCCTTGTCATTTTGTCTTTTTTATATGGCATTGTGTTTTATTTGAAAGAACTTGCAGATACTTATTGTTTAATGGACTTGATAGATATGGTAGATTTGAGATTTTAATCTTAGGTTTCTTGCTGTGGCGAGGTAATGAATTCTTATAATTTATCATTTAATTTGTTATTATTACTCATAAGATTGCTATTATTGCTTATAAAATGATATTTATTATGATTATTATACCATTGATTAATAATACCATTATTAATAAACCATTCAGTAATTTTGAGGATGCATGTGAATTATAGAGGTAAAGTACTGGAAGGTTACCCAATAGTAAGCCTTTTCGATTTTGATAAATTAAATTAAATTGTGCAGTCATATGAAGTATTTTTTTTTAAAATAAATTATAACTAAAATAAGTACATATAATAAATAGCATTTTTAAAATAAAAATAATTTGAATTAGTATTAGAATATGCAATTGTTAAGAAATGTTATCAGTGTTCTTGAGAGTGGGCATTCCTGTGAGGCTTCAAATTTTTGTGAGATGGTTTTCAACTCTGTTCTTATATTTTAGAGTGACTAGTTTTATTTCCTCAATTATTATAAGCAATAAATGCTCAAGAATTTATGAACTAACCAGTTTTTAAATTTTGTTTTGAGACTTCTGGATTATGACAATGGTAGTAATGTAAAGGATCAAAATTTAGTTCCAGCAGTTTTTTTGTTTGGGCTTCACTTATTAATAAGTAATTAAGGGAATATTAATACTTCATAGATAAAGTTGGAAGTCATCGCCCTTATCATTTTGGAGCTTTTTAGTATACAGGTATATAGATTTTTTTATCAGTTTAGCGTGTCCTAATTATTAAGCACGCAAGCCGCTATTTTATCGAGCGAGGGTGTGTTCTTAATTTTATTATATATATATATATATATATATATCAAAATCTATCGATCTCTTTTGAAATGTATGCCCAATCGCATAACAAAAACTGAGCTAAAATCGCTCAATCAAGCATGAAATAGACATTAACACTTTTATAATCCACAAAAAGCGTTTACAGTTGAGCAATAACAATTAATTCAGCAATTGACCGATTGCTTATACAAAGAATGAAATTACGGTCTAGTGTAGTCGTTAACATTTTTATAATTTATCTGTTAATAGTCCACTTAAACATTTATTTCTTTTGTCAATGCGGCATTTAATTTGATCGTATAATTTCACTCGTTAAAAGATTATAAATAATCAGTCAGATTTTATCTAATGGGATTGTTCTTGGCTGTCGGTTATCATGGATGAGGTGAATTTTAGCTTATCTCATCTTAACGTTAGAAGCCTACGGATTAAGCTATAAAACTTATCAAAAATTAGATGCCCTTGGTGAGGTAAATCAACCTCGAGGGCAATCTTTCGATAATCAGGAAAAGTTCGGTTAAGTAGTAAATAATAATATTTTACCAATTACTTATCCTATATCTTAATTTATTTTTCATGCAATTGCAAACTGCTTGGAAAGGCATTGAGTCATTTTGTTGACTGTATAAGATTATGTTCTAAAATGCTACCCCATTATATCGGTTAAAATGTAATTTCTCATATTTCTGGGGTTGTTTGTGGAAATCAAGGGTTTGGCAAGTTGATTTGGATAGTTTTCCAGTCTTGTCTTGTATTTGGATGCAAATCTTCTGATTTCTTCCATTACTGTATGTATATTGGAGTCTTGGTCCGCCAATTTAGGACATACCTGGGTGCCTCCAATAACTTTTTCAGAATTTTATTCTTTGCAAAATGTTGGTTATTTTGATTTGATCCTATCTGTAAGTGATGAATTTGTTTAACCCTTTCCACTCGGATGCCGCCGCAGTTCCGTGGACAAAATACATACAAATTTTGAAATGCCCGAGTGGATAGGAACAAGGGAAAACTGATTTACCAATATTAGGTAAAGATTTTTTGGCAAAGTTTATACACTGGATGGAACACTTCGAATACCATAATAATTACAATTATTATTTTTTTTATTTTCCCGAATGACTAATTTCACAGCATTTACTAAACAAACACGATCCGATGACTTTGAAATTGTGATTCACCGTTGTTATGGCTCTGAAGTCGTAAGAAAATAAGCGGACAAGATTAAATAATGAAATAGCACATTTAACTAACTGTTGAGGTGTGTAGATTAACGGGCTCAAATTAAAAGAATTATTTTTCACAGTTACACTCTGTGTACCGCTTTTGTAATGATCAACTGCCGACTGTTTTATGGAAATATTAGAAAAGCCTTGCTAATTAGAAGTACTTACTGTGATGAATTGGTAATAAGTGGGTAATTGTGATAAACAATACAGTTGGAACAAATTTATTAAGTAACTACTTAAGTAATATTTCAGTTATTGGTGAAGTTTTTGACTACCTCATTAGGGCACCCCGTTCCTCTAATATGGCATACTTGTTTGCAGACTATCTTATTAATATTTTTAATAATATATTATATAATATTCAAAGTGGATAATTGTTCTAAACAATTCAGTTAGAACATATTTGTTAGTTACTATAGTAATGTGAGATATTGATTGAATACTTTCTGTTGTTGACCTTAAAGGCAGAGTTGTTTGCAGCCCTTATTTATTAATATTTCTTGTATTAAGATTTTTGTACAACAAGTTCAAATCTTCTTGTTTGTGCTATAATTTTCTATATTCATTATAATATAACCTTATTTTTTTAAGGTAAGTGTTACACATTTTCCAATGAATCACTATGTAATGTGATACTCTATTTTTACAAGTTGTGTGTTTGTTGAGCAAACATCATAATTTTTGAAGAGACAGTTAAATATAAATAAAAATTCTTCACGCTTAGATATCGTATGAAATCGTTCGAAAAATAAATAAGTGATAAATTTTATAAAAGTAAATTGATAAAGAAAAAGTTTGATAAAGAAAATGCAATTTTAGCTAACTGGACTTTCAGTGTAGTGATATCATATCATGAATTTATCATTAACGATTGAATATTTTATCACAATAAATTTTGTGCATTTTATTTGAAAAAGGCTTGTCCGTGGCTTAATGATTATGGCCTTGGCTTTCCAACAAGAAGGTTAAGGCTTGATACCCATTTGAAAATACAGATGGAAATATATTTCCTAGTGATAAACATAAATTTAAAGAAAGCATTAGTACTAGAGATTCTGAGTAATAAAAATCATATATAAGAGAGGAAAGCTCTTATAAATAATAAAAGATTTTTTAAGTATGAAAATTTTAATGCACTGAAATTACACTAGGTATTCCTGATGGCATAATGGATTTTACTTTAGAAGAAAATTTGAGAGCTGCGTAAATTTTTGCAGTTACTAACAGACTTAAGGACACATTTTTAGTTTTTATATATATAATAATTATTTATTTGTGATTTTTATGAACGTGGATTGTCTTGTTTTCCATACACGTTGCAACTTTCCTCTTCAATTACTATTCTGGATTATGTCCAAAATACATTTCGACTATAAATCAACTTTATTACCTTCACTTGTTTCTCGAATTCATTTAAAAACTCAATGCAGATACAACTTTTGCATGAAAATATCGTGTAGAAAACCTTAAATTTCTTCGTATTGAATATATTAAGACTCGTTTTGTATTCAACACGTCCAATATTCACAAATCGATAAAATTATTTAGTGTTGCACTTTCTAACATTACTTATGGCTATATTGATTTATTGCGATTGTTCCGGCAATAACTTTGCTACTGAATGCAATTAGTATATTTCTTCTTAGAAGAGCAGAGACGAAATCGAGATCCGTTATTTCTTTTGGATCCCTAAGATCAAGGAAAATATGATTTTAAGAAGGAAAAGTTATATCGGGACCAATTTGAAAATAAGACTAATTAATTTCACGATTAGAAATTGTGAACCTAAATGAACAAAAATTGCGAAAAAAATAGTTTCGAAACATGGAGCTGCAATATTTTGAATTTCATTATATTGGTGGAAGGGAAATGAAAAGCAGTACCTATAACTAGTACTAGTAACTGATAAGTTAGGTTAGTATCAGTAATGACTTTGTACGCGATTATTATCTTATTTCTTTATTAATTAATATCTACATAACTATATAATCATCATTAAGTCCTAATATGATAAAATTTCTATGTAATTACAATTAATTATTAGTAGTTCTTGAGCTAAAATCGCACATGCAATAAATTTGAGTTCCCACGTCGCGCATGCGAAACATGTGTGTAGATCGAATTTAAACTACTCACACATTGTGGAATGCAAATAAATATATGATGTTTGTTTACTTTTCATTACGCAATTATATGTATATAATGTTTGAAATCTAGTAGATCGATTTGCAAAACACATGACTAGGTAGGATGCTTTGGAACTGACGTAACAACTAGAATAAAATTATTACTAAAATCCTAAGAAGGTACATACTTTGATCTCTGACTGAAATCCCTTAGCTCTCACTAATAATTTAGTGAATCATATTATAAGAAATGTAATGCACAAATTTTATTTTTGGGATAAGAGAGCATTTTTGATCGAGTTAAAATTCTTGTCATCGTAGGCTCAACTCAATTGAACTATAATTTCATTCACTTAAATTTATTTGTAACTTTTATGGTCTTGTCTAACGCTCATTTTAATTTAAATGGTCATGTATGAAATGTTTAACTGTTAGCTTTCACGAGATAGAGAAACATCTCTTCTTCAAGTAGTTACAATTTGCTCAGAAAACTTCAACGAGTCCTTATAATAATTTTATACGGAATTAATTTTATATTCACTGATGATGAATAGTAAATGTTTATATACATTTTTGTACATTTAGGTATAAAATTAACGTTTTTATTATAATTTGTTCAAATTTGTCTTCTAAATAGTATATCGGCGTCAGTACTGCATTATTAACAGTCGTTTGTTCAAAAACCGTTATAGGTATATAATACTTTAACAAATGAAGAAGTACGTTTAAACAAAGGTCAATAGCTATATAAAGCTAAATCTTAGAAATTTAAATAGAAAACTTCAAATGTACAAGACCTCTCGAGAATTTCTCACGTTTTGATAAAAGATCTAAAATATCCGATTTAGATCATTTATATCTTGTGAATAATACAGAACAAAAATACTATCTTTCACATTTTTGTTTTTTTTTTGTAATGAAAAATTAGCATTAAAATAATTATGGGAATAATTATATGCTATTCTTAAAGATTAGAATTAAATTTTTATTCTAGTCTGCGCAACTGCATATAATCACACATCATTATTTAATTATTTTTATCTGACTATTTGCATTTTCAGCGAAGTTTAGCCAAATGCAAAAAAATAATAAATTTGCAAATATAATGAATAAGTTGTCAGGTTGGCCTTATGCCACTTGTAAATCATCGTGTGTTATTTGATACCCTTTTTGTCGTAGAACTATTTTCTGAATTTAATAATTAAATCTTGTATTTTTTAGTCGATCTTCTGAGTAGTTTTTTTATCAATTATACATCACTTCCCAGTCTGTTGCAATTATTTTCTTACGGTCAATGTCGAATTTTTGTCGTTTCCAAAGGTCACTTGTAGAACAAAGCAATTTCATTAGTATGTAGAACGTATCCAAGTTGTTGAAATTATTTTGTTCACAGAGTAAGGAAATGATTGCAATCAAAATGCGATGTAAAGATTAAAATAGAATCTTGTAGTTTATCACGGTTTCTTCATATTTAAATCTAGCACAGGCGTGGGAAAGCTTTAATTTGTGAAAAAATTAAGCACAGCAATATAATAATCTAAACATTATATATTCTATTTAATAACACTTAAAAATATAATAAGTAGAACAAAATTTTAAAATGTTTCAATGTTTCACCTGGAAAAAATCTTTCCATATGATGAGATACAATGTCAAGGTTTACCAACTCATAAATACTTTATATTCTTGTAATTATGTCTGTTTTTTAACATTTTTTTGAATCCATTCTTAAGGTTGTTTATTTCTGTATTTGATCAAAAGAACCTTTCTCATACTTTCTGATTTTATGCAGTATTAAATATGCGCATTCAGTACGAAAATATGAGATATCCACCAATATCTACTATGTTTAACCTTAAATTAAATGGAAGAAGAAAGTCTAACAAAAATTGAAATCTACGACGAAAATTGTGACCTACAAGGTTAATTATGATTGTTTTCAAATCAAATTCTCTAATGTCTACATTATGTATATTATATGTATACATATAAAGTCTCGTGACTTTCAAAATTAATTCGTGAAGTAATTAATTGTGCTAATTTTCAAAATTAACATGCTGAGTTGAAGAACTAAACTAGATGTTTGTGCAAGAAATACGAAAATAACTTGAAATTATGTACTGATTTTGTTTACTGAGTTCAAATTTAATGGTAAATATTTACTTGGCGATTTAGAATTAATTATGATATATAATGTCTGAAATAAATTATATTCCTGAGTGTGTTTGCGAAATAAAACGTAAAAAATACACACTGTCAGTAGATGCATGTTAAAAATTCGCTTAAAAAACATGAATTCCAATTATAAGAGTAATTTTCTAAAAAATATATATCTTATAGATTTATATTCATTTTTTATTCAATTATTAATCAACAAAATAAGTTTTCTACATTTTGGGTTAGCAAAATTTTTGAAATACAATTATTAATTTACATTTTCGTGATTTCTATGTACCTTGTTCACTTAAACGAGATCAATTTTTTTATTTTGTGGAACACATTTTGCTCAGGATGTTCTCAAGAAATACTTTTACAGTTGAATAAATATCAAATGAAGCATAGGTCCTAACAAAATTTAAATAATTCCTGAATCTGTTTTCGTAATATTGAGCCAGTTTGGGCCATGATATTTTATTAAGTTGAACTTTCAAATCTGTAACAAAAGCCATTTTAAGATTTACCTTTCACCTTTTATTGCCGAGGTCGAAATAAATGCATGCTTTAAGAACAATATAAACTAACGTGCTAATTTATATTTCATGTTACTATTTATTATGGAAGATTGATATCAAATAATAGTTTCAAGTACATTGCAGAATTGAGTAACATTTAGCAAAAGTAATCATATAAAAGCTTTAGTATTTTTTGTACTAGTTTGACCTTTATAGAGATACATTTTTAAGTTGTACTCATTAATTATTTTAAAAAGAGTGGTATAGCAGAGTAATAGAACTATAAGATTTTTAATAGATAATTTTTGGAAACATGCTGTCATTTATATTTTCAAGTGAAAACCGATATGCCCCTACTGGCAACATTAGGCTGATTGAAAGCCCCCAGCTCCAACTTAAATCTACGTGGGAGTCCCTAGTCATTCTTTGATATTATTTTTTTTCCTAAACCGTTGTGAACTTGACAGATTTTCAAATTTGAATTTAATTGTAATAATTGAATTACATCAAGATCACGTAATGTAAAAAAGCAATCATCTACACCTTTGTGAAATGCACGAACTCGTTCGCTCGCACTTTGATATAACCTCGAGTTCGTTGCATTGAAAAATCTTGTATAACGGATTCGAACAATAGACGCCTCTCATATATGAGATCGTTCTTCATTGTTCGGTATTTTTGGCGTGTCTATTGAACCGAGATCAAATCTAGGGTCGACCTCTGATCCATCCATACATTCAACTAACTACTCACTACAATCTGTTATTATGATCGACACGAACGCACATTATTACTGTCAATGATGAGTGAGGTTCCTATCAATGCCAATATAAATCCATGAGCCGCTAGCACACGCGTTTTCGTGACTGATTGAATTCTTTTGTTGCCTTTTGATTTATTGGCCAATTGCTTTCTGATACGCATTTTGTCTGGGATAAGAAATTGGTCGTGGAAGGTGGTTCAATTCAACTTCTTTATACTTTTTCTTAGACATTAGATATTAGATATTGAGGGCCAAGGAAAAAACTTTACTGGGCACGTTCGGTAACAGGAAAAGAAACTTGATCGAGTCCATTCTGCAAAAAGAGTGCCGAAAAAGTAGGAGGATTGAAAAAAAAACTGAAAGAAGAAGGACTGAAAGAAGAAGGACTGAAAGAAGAGGGACTGAAAGAAGAGGGACTGAAAGAAGAAGGGCTGAAAGAAGAAGGACAGAAAGAAGAAGGACAGAAAGAAGAAGGACTGAGAGAAGAAGGACTGAGAGAAGAAGGACTGAAAGAAGAAGGACTTGAAAGTAGAAGGACTGAAAGTAGAAGGGCTCGAAGAAGAATGCATATGCGAGAAGAAAAACCTAGAGGCATGAAAGCAGAAGTTAATAAAAAATATTTTGGATATTCTGAATAGATTTTGCATTCATTTGAAAAATAACTTTTTTATATTCAAAGAGCAATCATAACTCGAAAGTTTCATGATCTGCAATATTTTGATGATATTTCTTAACAATGTAGTTTTTGAGAAGGCAATCTGACGGTTGGCATATCTCTTTTATATACATATGTAAATTATTATATTTTTTTAATAAGATCTGATGAATTTTAATTTGGTGCCGCAACTCCAGGGCTGTTTTTACTTGAAAACATGAAATATAGTTCAAGTTTCTAGACATTGTATGTGCCATTCGGCTCAATTGTTGAGCGAAGATAAAAGTAGACGCATTATTTACCTATAAAATTGATCAGGCGCCGTTGAGTCTGAAAGCTCTATCCGTGAACTCGAGTGCTCTGCAAAGAACTAGTTCTACGTGTTTAAATAATAGATCAAGATTTTAGAATTTTTCTTATATTCAGACCTAGCCTGTATTTAGATAAATATATTATATCGGTTTATAGTAGGTACTTTGTTTTATTTAAAAATTAAAATATTATGCTCGGTTGCTATTGATGTGATGATACTTCTGGAAGTATGTTGGATTTCTAAATGCTCTTGTTTTATATAATATATTACTTAATTGATAACTCTTTCATATATAAAAATGTGAAGAGACTTTTTTAACTTTTTGCACAATATTAGGTTGTCAAATATGCGCAGGAATTTATGTCGAGTTTTATTTGCTACGTTTGAATGCCATATTTTCATTATTTTATTACAAACAAATTAATGTAAATATTATCTTGTATACATTCTCATATTGTATTGTGATGCGATATGATACGCAGTAGTTTATTTATAATTTTTACTAAACTGTTTTTGAATTCATAACAGTGACAATTGGATATTGAATATGTAAATAATTTGTCTTTATTATCATTGTTAGCAATAAATTATGGCGCAGTTTGAAAATTACCAATTAAATAACCAACAAACTATACCTTCATATGATAAAAAAATCCTAATTATTCTTATACAAATTTTTATTTTTTTGATAACTGCTTAGGTGTCCGTTTTTGTGACTCTATTTTTTTGGTAATTATTATTAGACCAATGAGTTGTTTTGCTGACTTCTTAACGACGTTGTTTTTTTTATAAATTTCTCAGTGATAAATTTGTTATTAGCATTTCTGTAGTACTGATGATTTTTTGTTGATGCAGCAATTTTGGATAAAGGATATTATCAAGTGAAAATCAAAGTCACATTAGGCTGTCCGAAAGCAATATCCAACCTGGAACCTCTGATTGAAATCCCATAGCTCTCATGTATTAATTTAATCCACAAATATTTGAACGGTTGAAAGAAAAATTTATCAAACATAATTATCGTTTGAATAATATGTATTTAATCCGTGGCTAATATTATAATACAAATACACTCTCAATTACAATCAGTGGTCTATTTATTAGAACAATAAGCTCTCAGCATATTTTGTTATGTATTATATCATTCACATTGTTCGTTGTTATTGCACGTTTGAATTATATTCACAATGTTTAATTTCTTCCTTAGCGTGAGAATGGCTTCATTTGACTGGGAAACGTGGTTACGGTCTGACGAAACAATAATAAGCATAAACTTGGCCAGAATTTTGCATAAATCAGGGATTGGCAAGGCAGATTTATTTGCAAAAAGTTAGTTAATAATTGGACGTTGCTGATTTATCGGCTGAGTTTCTTCTTAGTTGCTAAAGGCATATGGGCAGCCTTCCATACAAAGTCGGCCTAATCTTGCTATTTAAACATTAGTGAAAAATGAAGTGTTTAGTGTATGTACATTAAAATATATAAATGATGCATACATACATAAATCTTATACATAAACAGAAGTTGATTTTCCTATTACAATTCAGAGTAAGGGGCCTCAGAGTAGTTTTGCGATAACATAGCGTTGTTATGGCAATGCTATCTTATTCTTTTATCTTGGTACTAAAAACTGTGAAAATGCTAGCTATAATTTAACCAAAAAGTTTGTTTCCCATGCAATAGTATATTTGTCCATTTTTTTCAATTTAGTAGTCTTTAAATATATAAAATAATGAAGTAGATAGAGTAGTACACTTCAGAGAGTAAATTAAAATTATTACTTTTACATGCGGTTTATGTATAATATTTAACCATAAACTTTTACGTGATTTTTATATCATTAATCCCTTTATGCAAAGATTACCATAAATTACAAAACCATTTCATCCTTTGAAATGCAATTAAAATTATTATTAGTTTTATTACCAGTTATTTAAAAGCTGCTTATATTAATGGCATTCAAATAAATTATTCCAACGGTATTAGTAATTTTTTAGACTTAAAAACTTTATAGAATGGTTGATGTTTTTTTTCGAATAGAACTGTTTTAAATTTCTTTACATCTATTTTTTTTTTAAGATTCTTATAGTCTATATCTTCTATACTTTTTATTTATCATTTACTTTTTTATCATTTATTTCGTTTTACAAAAGATTCAAAATTATTGTGTATCACTCTCTATATTCTCGGTTTATTATTTCTTCTGAGAATTTTATATTTTAACACAATAATTTAAAATATTCTAAATTATATTACTACTAAATGATTTTAGGAATTCAAATTTATCTTCGATGAATTAAATATTTATATGTAATGCAATAACAAATTGTATATTAACAAAGCAAAATTTAATCTCTTAGACAATTTTGTTATGGTAAGAAATAACTTGCATTGTCGAGCTTGGAAATAAATGTACTGTTATAAAATGCATTCGAATTATATTGATGGAAAGTTTATGTATATAGAAATAGGCATGTAGTCGAAATAAGATAAGGATAATTTAATATCATTGGTAATGCTTAGATTTAGATGGGAAATATTAAAAAAAATTATATTTTAAATTACAAGCTAAGATATTTCGTACAATATACAATTTTTTTTACTTAAATTATGCTTACATTATATGAATGTTACTAATTGGGTTGGAATTTAAAACAAAAATTGGCACCAGACTCTGACCACTAACGTCTTATTGTATTTCATTTGGCTTTAAAGTGTTTTTGTCAGCAAGATGAAGTCAAAGTTTCCATATGCTCGCAGTGAATCATGAAATTATTTGCATGATTCACGTTTTCGTGATACGATTGTTAATAACATTTCACGAGTCAGCAAAAACAATACTAATTTTGTGGTTATATCATTCATGCAATTATTGGATATAATGTTTATTTTATATTAATTGCTGGTACGTGGTCTGTAATTTGGCTATCACAAATTTATCTACATGTTTAATGAAATATTTACTGTTTAGTATATATTTCTAATCTTCTTTCTAATTTGCGCAGATTTATTAACGAATAAAAAGAAAATCTTACCTAACTATCGATCAGCTGGTGTAATTTCTTAAACTGCCGTTAGAATTAACTCTAGCCTAGAGATCTTGATTTATTTGATGCTTGTGAAAATTTGACCTTAATTGATATTAACTTGTATAGAAGTACATATTAGGTGGAATATATGGCCTATATATATCATGGGCGCGGTGTGATATATCTTCTGTCCTTATGGGCGATTTATCATTGATATCATAAATAGATGCATTTGAACGACCTCCTACGCTAAAACAAAATAGGAAAACTGCTGCATAATGGACATAAAAATTATTAATGCATACATATATTAACGTAACGGGGTTTTTATGGTTAATATCTGTATTTTGTAGCTTTGTTAAAAGCAGAGTCCATGGCACATATTCGATTGCTCTAGAATTCTAGAATAACAATGTTTGTTATCTATTATTTGTAATCCTAGTAAAATTGTCAAATGTCAAAAATATTAGCATCCACATCTAGATTTTTCACTCACTTCCATCTCGTAAGTCATTTCTATTTCGTGGACTTCGAATTTTTTTCGCTGACGTGGATCTCCTGAATGTTGACCCTTGAGTGTTCATGTGGACCACTTTTGGAATCACTGGTCTAAACAGATCCTGTTCGAAATGAAGGGTTTTTGGGTTGAAAAAATAATTTTGTGTTTTGAATTGTGAACGTGTTCGGTTATCATGGTTTTAAGTTGCTTTTTGAATTATTACCGTGTTGATGGAGGCATGCATATATAATATAAAATAATGTAATATAATTTGTGTGTTTGAGCGGTTATCTGTATGTGTCACCCGTATCTTTCAAGACTCATGTATTACATAAATCAATATCTAATCCGGCGTTGACAGAACTATCGTTACAAATCTTTCACCACTAATTAGGCACAAGGAAATGTTTCATCTGAGCGTTTAGACTTCTTCAAATAAACGACAAAAACAAAAGAATCAGTGTTGGTGTCAAGTTTTATGCATGTCCCGTTATAAGCAGACACTTTCTACATATATGTGCACGAATGCCCGTGGCGTTTTTTATCGGCCTTTTTTAATTCATTTCTCTGATCTGTTACAGCTGACGGGCGTTAAATCACTTTCGCTCGATTATATGCGATTAATTCAAAGCATCCTGTGGGAATTTGTAGGTTTCGATTTGGTTTATTACGATTGCAGACTGATTTTCCGTTTTGCACTTTAATTGCAAAATATCACTTTGGGAATACTTGGAAGAACAGGCTGATACGTGATCAGAATGTGGAAACTTAAATTATAAAATAAACTTATAAACAATTCATACGATTTTTATGGATGTAACGCCCGGCCTATAATAGGTACACAAATATATATATTTTCAAAAATTTATTTGAAAATAAGTCAAATTATTTTACACTTGCTACCCACAGAACTACATTTAAAAAAGTATCAATTGATAAATCATTTTTTTCGTCTAGTAGTTTTCTCTTTCACATTTCGATAGTTCATCGTACACAGAATGATCAGTTATTTAAAACAATGGTTCACTTTTACTATTTTTTATCGAATGGTTATTATGTTACAATAATTTCGTTTTCGCGTGTAGTTCAATCGCAAAAAATCTTAACAATGAAGAAACTACTTTCGTAATACCTCATAGGCCAGGAGATACATTTTTGTTGATTTTTTATCATTGCCTACGCTTGAGGATAATTTAATGCCAGTTTGTTATGCAATTTCTAGTTTTTTTTTTAATATTTGATTAATGTATTTATATGAAGTGATCATTAGATCGAAAGCGGAAGGTGTGCACTTGAACAAAATAAAGCTCTTAAATATTAACTTGTGTAGGAAGGAATATAGACAAGATACATTTTGTAATAACAAGTATTCTCGTTTACATATATATTTGAAATCAAGTAATAAGTAGAAATGAAATTATGAGAAAATGGTTATAAAAGTACTATGGTTTTCATGTTATAATCCGTGCAACTTATACTGTAAATTTGAAAAATTTATTTGGAAGCTACAGAACCACACTTCTACATTATTACTAAAAGATTTAACAAATAAAAATATCAATATATATCGATCATTAAAAAAATGAAAATATGAAAATATATTGAAACTCAACAGTCCTTCATTCTGAAAAAATTTATTTAAGCAAAACAGATACGTTTTGCTGAAGGTTGTTTCACTCAACTACACATGGTATTCAAAATAATACAAACTTGTAATTTGTTGCTTTATGTGCATTCTAAATTTCAAAAAGTATTTATTACTTCGATTTATATTTTTTCCTTCATTTCTCAATTTTACACGAATAAATTAATTCTTCTTACATAAATATCTTTAAGCATTTAAGGTATAAGCTTTCTCTGACTTATATTTTATCAGATTTCGCAATTATAATGAGTTGTAAATAAGTGATATATTATATCATCTAAATTCATTATAATTAAATCTTCTAATTATGTACCTTTTGATGTTTTTTATTACTTTATCGCATTAGTTATGCAAAATTGACAATGAATTTACATAAGTTTTTATAGTTCAAGCAATAAAAAGCATACAAGTAGCAAATTGTTATTCTGTTTTAGTAATTATTTAATTTAGAACACTTTCATTTGTTACGCTACACCGCCGGGGACATAATTTAAAGTAGTTTTTATAAATAGATTTTTTATAAAACTATTCATAATTAACTATGCTTAATTATATAATCGTATTGTAAAGGCAATGGAATAATACATGGAGTGAAAAGCATTTTTGCTGAATAATTTGAATATTAATATTTTCATATTCATTGCGAGTGCAGAGTTCCATATGGTTAACATATAACAAACCTATACAAATGTTTTTAGAAGTCTGGTAGACCAGCGCAAATGATAGTAATATTTTATAATATTACACTATTTTGAGTTACAATTAATATTTCGAAATACAATTATGAATATAATATTTTGCTGGAGTTTCCAAATTTTCTCTCAAATCCAAAACCTTTTTATTCGATATTTACCATGATTATTGTACCATGATGCATTTCATTTGTACCATATTAGTCCTAGTTCTGTATTAATACACCAAAATGGGTCGTTATTGTTTAATTTGGTATATTTTTGTTAGTAATCTCTTTTAATTATATTCACCGCTCAATAATAATATAAGACAATATATCAAATAGTTGTAGTAAACAAATCAATCACAAAATGTGACAAGCCAAGATAAGGAGCACTGTCAAAATAATAACATTCTAAAACAAAGAACATGATAAATGGATGAAGTAAATCTAAAAATTAAATACCTAAATATAAACAAATTATATTTTAAATTAAAACGTAATTTGATACTAAAAATCTAATAAATTACTAATTCTAAAAACTAGTTAATAATTTAGTAATAGTTATTACCTTCTTTTATTATAGTCCAATAATAAAATTTACGTCGTACATAAAATTAAAGGCTCTGGGTGCATATAAATTGTTTTTTGAACCGCTCTGAATATTAATTGTAATTTTAAATACCAACATATTACTGTTATAAATAATATATTCAATCGTTAATGTTAATTACAATTACATCCTGCCAATACGATTGGAGGTTTTGGTGATGGGAATAGAATACTATTGCTTGAAATGCTTAAAAATTTGACTTGCTTATTTTATGTGTTTTTGGGATTTCAAGTCATTTGGGATCGTTCAAGTATTTCTTCTGTAATTCCAAAAATATGAATTTATTTCTGAAATTTTAGAGTTATATTCTTGGCTAGTTTTGGAAGACATTTTTGCAATGAAATCGCCTTTTTAAGGGGCACAACTAGTGTGAAATTTTCAAAAAATCAAATTTCAAATTGATATCTTAAATAGTTTTTGAGTCGCAGCCATTTAAAGAGTATTTATATAGTATATAGTTATAGTAGAGTATTTATATAGTATAAACGCGTTTTTCTCGAAACAGCATTTTTCGAATTTGCTGCAGCGATTACTCAAAAACAAATGATCCGATCACTATCAATTTTTTTTTACATGTTCTATATATAGTTCTCCGTAAAATGAACTATCGATTTTTTGATCGGATCAAAAATCGAATTTTGGCAGTCCAAAAACGACCAAAATTTTGGGTAAAATTCGACTTTTTTTTAAAAAAAACGCCGTCATTTTGTCAATTTTTGATTTTTTTTCTTTATCGTAGTTCATTTTACAGACAATATTATCTAGTTTAACGAGATTTTTTTTTTAATTTCATCCACGTAGAAGGACGGAATCACTGCAGCAGTGAAGGGCCTTTTTTTGTCGCACCGTTGGAGATCGACGATAACTTAAAAAATATTTAATTTTTTTTTTCAAAAATTTTACTATGTATTCTTAAAACATGTATAAATATATTCCTAAAATTTTGAAATGATTGGTTAAGTAGTTTTTTTAATATAAATTCCCAAAAATCACCTTTTTTTAGGCGGTTACACTAGTTGTGCCCCTTAAACCCTTTGAAAAATGCCAATTACATCTGATTTCATTATCCTAAATGTCGAATCAAATATTTTTTTACGTGTTGGCCTCTATTTATCAATTTACTAACTTTACTAAATTTTTAGTTAAAATGGCAACTACGGCGTCCGGTGATCTTTGGCTGCAATGGTTCACTTGCTGCGTAAATCCGGCGGCTTCGAGTTCTCCACCGGCGGTCGCTCGTCACAAGGCGGCCCAGCACCGGCGGCGCATCGACCGCGCTGCTATCGGGCCACCGACGAATTTCCAGCACACGGGGCACATTGGTTCCGGCTCTGAATTACTCAACGGAGCCCATTTGACGGCTGTGCAGAATCAAATGCAAGGAAAGGGGGGATATGGGGCGGCTTCCTTCGGACTCAAGGTGAGGAAGAGGATATTGATTGATTGTACAAATCATTAATATATATTTATATTTATACTACAGTAGAGCCTTGATTAACCGGACTAATTGTTGTCGATAGGCATTCGAATAATCGAAAATCCGGATAATCGAATGTGTAAAGAATAATGTTGTGTATTTATTAAGAATAACAAATACATACGTAGTAGGGATGGGTAACTCACTTCGGAGTTATCACTCCGATACAACTCCTCCCTCGGAGTAAATCCGAGTGGAGTTGTCTTACAGGATTCGTCATATCCGACTTCCCTAAACTGGTACTAAATCTGTTAACATGTACAGATATTTGCTTGAGATTTTTTACTAATACAAAAATTTGAGTTGAAAGAAGTGGTCTTTTTCTATATATATATATATATATATATATATATATATATATATATATATATATATATATATTTGAGATGGGCTTATCATATCCGGATCCGAACCTTTGCTTCAGGGAGGAGTTATATCCGCTTAACAACTCCACAACTCCGACAACTTTGAAGCATAATACTTGGCACAAATGTGTTCTCTAGTGTGCTGTTAACATACCTAAGGATTTATTAAGACTTTGGAAATAGTTTACAAATAGTTCAAACATTTTTGTTCATTTTATTATAATAATTACTATTTTATGCGTTTCGTTTCATACAAATCTCAAATTGACAAAAAACTTAGGAATCAAAATGAATTTTGTAATTATTTTTGAAGAGAAAATATAGAATTCTTTGAATACGTTTACTTTTATATGAAAATAATGCAGTGAACCTTATATATGAAATAAGAACAAATCTTTGTGTATAATATTTTTCACAAAATAATAATACCTCACATTCTTTTATTATTTCATTTTCGAGAATTAATTATACATCGGGTATTTTGATTAGCATACTATTACTTTTACACAATTATAAAATCATAATTGTGTAAAAGTTATAAAATAATACTAAATATTTTTTACCTGGTTTGTATACCATTGAAAAAGCTCATTTACGGACAAACATTATCGTATACAGAATATAGAATACAAATAGCATTATTTTGAAATATTATATACCTGGAAAGTTCTAAAACTAGCTGTGAGACGAGAAAAAGACCACTTTTTCGACCCAAATCTTTGTATTAGTAAAAAATCTCAAGCAAATATCTGCACATGTTAACAGATTTAGTATCAGTTTAGGGATGTCGAATATGACAAACCCTTTGAGACAACTCTACTCGGATTCACTCCGAGGGAGGAGTTGTATCGGAGTGATAACTCCGGAGTGAGTTACCCATCTCTAATATATATATATATATATATATATATATATATATATATATATATATATATATATATATATACATAAATCTATACACCTACATTTGCAAATTTACATCTTCACAAACACATTTTTATTTTTTAGCTTTTCATTTACATTTTACCTACTATGCCTACATTTACATTTTTACATATTAATCTGCTTTTACATTTTTTTGTTATTTTAAAATTTGCTTTGTTTGACTTAAATACATACATTGATTTTTACATAAAGATACAAATTGTATACACCTATTCTGGGAATATCATTAAACTATTATAATATAATATTGTTTGCATATACATATATATATATATATATATATATATATATATATATGCAAACAATATTATATATATATGCATTATATAACATTTATAATTTTACATCTACAACTATATTTGCATCTACATTTACATTTACTACATCCTACAAATGCAGTTATATTTAAATATAAATCAAAGAAAAATGTCTTTATTGTACTAACATTGAATCTAACTCCGGGGACAGTCCCGGATTTTCACTTTTTGTCCCGGATTATTCTGAAAACAATATTTGTTCCGGATTTAGATGTTATGTCCCGGATTGTCTCGGGTTTCCAAAAAGTAGAGGCATAAATTGAATATTTATAATAATTGAATTTTACAATTCGTTATGAATGAGAAAATGCAAATTTTCAAAAGCCGATTAAAATAGCCCTTCACATTAATTTCATTCTCAATTTTACAAAAATTACCAAAAATTATGAAAACGAACTCTTTGAACAAGTGCTAATTTTTACTTAAGTTAATTATGAAAAAAAATATATGATGTAATATAGCTAATAACAGAATAATGAAGTCCTACTAAAAGTCAGTTTTTCTGATTAAAAATATATTATATTTAATGAAAATAAACTGATTTTCAATCATATTTTAGATATTGAGGACAATGCGCCTACCCGTTCCGGGCTTTGACTTTGAAAAGTATGGTCACCTTACTTTAAAAATCATTTCATTTATTATATTTACTTTATTTTAATTTAAATTTAAACAAAATTTATATATAATATTGGTATATAATCATGTGTTCTGTTAATTAGTGCTCTCATTTCTGTGTTATTTGTTTTGATTATTTGTATGAAGATGAGTTGAATCAAGACTGGAAACGTATGCTACTACAATAGACATTTTTTTTATTAATTTTGATCAATCATTTTTGATCAAATCAATCATTTAGATTTTTTATGGTCTGTTGCAATTTTAATATCATGTCTTCAAATATTTATTATCATAATTAATAATTTTTTTTTTGTTCAGGCCTGTTAGCCGCCGTTTGCGTGAATCCTTCTGGGCAGCATTTGTTATATTTAATTTGTTGAATGATAGAAAAGCGACGTCAATTTGTAAAAAAGATGAATACTATTTATTTGTGTTGTGAATAGTGTCTTAAGAACAGTATTACAAGGAAGAGGAGTATGTTATTGTCATATTGTTGATTTTATCAATCCTAACGTATTGTTTAATATTATTATTATTAAGAGTTTAGTTAAGGAGGATTAATAAGTGTAATAGTTTTATGCAGAATTTGGTTAGCATATTTAAAACTAAGTGTATATATTGATGTTACATTTAATTGTGTGATTGAGTGAATGAGAATTTTGTAAGGTATATTTGAGTTCTATATCTGCAAATACATCACATGAATAAATATTGCAATGCGAAAAAAATATTTTTTTTAGAATATTTGTAATTGTAATTAACAATATTATGTTTAGAAACTCCTGTGCCTCAAATATATGCCCGAGATGGATGAACGTTACTTTGTGAGATTAATAATAGTTTAAGCTAAATTTTGCAATATATTCAAGAACATTATTTATTATTCAGTAATATTCTTAGCATTTTTTCTACTCAAAATGACTGCAAAGATGTGTCTTAGCTTTCTTTATTTATCCTTTAAAATATTTTCTTTATAGTGTGGTCGTTATTTTTTATCCACATGCTATACTATTTTTAATTTATTTTAATGTTATTTATTTTTTACTTTTTGTTATTTTAATAGAAATATTTTCTGGCTGTGTTCTGATATGCATGTTTTATTTTGAATTTATTTGTGTTAGAAATAAGCAAATAAATAAAATCAACTAATTCAATGTAAGCATTTCAGTCATATAATGGGCAACATACAAGCAAAATGTAAATAAATTTAGTAATCTGTATGCCTTACATGGGACTTAATATTCAATGAATTTTCAGTAATTAATGTTATAATATTAATCATAATTTTATTTTTTCCTCATCTGAAACGATAGATTGAACATTAGTTTGATTAAAAATATTTGTCATAATATAAAGTCTCATACATTTTGTATTTCTAAAATAAAGCTTATCTTGTAATATATATTTTTATAAATATAATAAAAATAATTAATTAATATATATAAACTATCTATAACAAATAGTTTTGTTTTGCTAATTTTAAGTTCTTCACTTTTTTAAATGTTGATTTTGAATGTACAAATACCTTTTCTAGTCAGTTATTATTCAGCAAATAACAACTGCAAACTTCGACAAAAAGCGAAAGCATTTTTTATAATTCATTCTATATCCCGTTATTAACTAGTAAATAATTAAGAGTTGTCATGATTTTAGAGAAATATCTGTATATATATATATATAAATATATATATATATATAGGTATATATATATATATATATACACCTTTAGATAAAATACAATTTTAATAACTTATAATATACTTTCTATATATTTTTTTAATTTAGCTAATTATTTTGCTAATGATTTAATTTTTTTTGCCTCTAATTATTAGCAAATATCAAATTATTAATCAAGAGAACAATGGTTCTTGTCTAAATTTATACATCCCCTAGCACAAGGCTCCAATTTTAATTTTATTCAAAAATTGTTTTTATGTATTTGAGAGAAAACTGAATTTTTTTTTCAGAGTTATTGAAAATTTCTCTCAATTCGCTAAACATAGCATAACATAATAAAAATTACTTACCCTACGGGAAGTTAATAAAGAATGTTAGTATTTTACCCGTTGCAGTGTGTAAATTATAAATGTAATTTGTGTGTAACTGCCTCTTTTATTTATATACCACCATTCAGAATTAGTTATTAATTTTTAATACTGGGTTAAAAAGGTTGCTTTTCCTTGTTCTAGACTCTATAAATTTTTATATAAAATTGTACATTTGAGTTCAAGAGTAATAAGAAATTTATATAGTTTATTTAAACAAAGACCAGTTTGTACAAAAGTACATTTTGCGCACGTTAATCCAAGAAAATATCAAGCATACATATTGGTGAATCAATTGAATTGCTCACTATAACTATAGTTTTAAATGAATTCTTTATCGAATCAGGTTTATACTTACAATCTTTTTCAAATGAAAAATTAATTCCCTGTACCATCAAATACTTTTAAGCAAAATTGTTATGAGTTGTAATTTATTGACTATTCATTGAAAATTATATATTGATCTGAACTAATGTAACTTTTATAAATATATTGTAATTTATAGGAATGTCTCGGAACTCATAATGTTTATTAATACCACTTTAATGCCAAAGAACAAGAAGGTGTCAATTGAAATATGTTACAAATAAATATTTTAAGTAAATGAAGGCAAATTAATGAATAAATATGAAATGATATAATGAATGCACATTAATGAATATATGCTCAAAATAGAACTCAGATATGATGAATGTTATGGCAATAAATTACTCAATGTTGAACTTACATAGATGTGATCTCATCTCATTTTGTCAGGTAAATTTCAAATATTTTATTTTATATATTTGAATAATAGCCATCAATATTGTATATGTTTCATTTAATGATATAGTTCATTATTGAAATAATGTTGGTAATGATACTCCATTTTATTGTTTATTACTAAAGCTAAATTTGTTCCATTACAGGTGATTCTGAGACTGTAGAGCGGTGTATCTATCTGGATTTTCTGCGAACACTAGACAATCCTGATTCCTGAGTTCTGAATCTTACAATAGACAGCCTCCGACACACAATTTGGAATACTACTTACTGTATATATTGCAGTTTCTCACAGACCCCTGCACACTATGTTTGTTTATACAAACACCTTTAATAAAATCAATTTAAAACAATTTGGTGACATCTATCAGATGCTACGAAGGACGAATAAGGAAGATAAAATATCTGAGCATGAATATTATAATAATGTGAAAAGCGAGTTGTTCTTGTACCTTTGGAAGCAGTGATATGACATTGTTAGGACTGCTTTTAGTTATATATGATGTTCTTTATATTAACTTTATCAATTGAAGTCCAGTATTTCTTGTAAAAAAATTTATAGAGTTTTTAATGAACTGTTTGGAAACAGATTATATAGATAGTTCAAGGTTTATATATATATATATATATATATATATATATATATATATATATACATATATACTACTATCCCCGGATTTATATATTGTTTTTCCATGGCAATAGTTTGTATGGAAATTGGATATATAAATGTATATAATTATTATGTATTTTATATATGGATTATTATTATATATACCTTTATTATCATTAAATAATATATATTTAAAACATTGTGATTTTGCTAATTACATATGAGTATATTTGTAATATTTTGTAATTATATAAATAAATATTTAGGTAATTTAATTTGATTTTTGTTAAACATGGATGTGTATTTATAGAATTTTTCAGGTTGGTTTTGGCAAATAATAATTAATAGCTCTATAATTAATTTTATTTACTTAATCATACATAAGATCCATTTACATAAAGATATATCCATTTTATTTTATATGATACTCATTAATTTATTCAAAAATCGTTTATTAATAATTCTTAAATTAATTTAAGTTTTTAAATTAATCTATTCAAAAATCCTATCCTTTTGCAATATTAGGGTAGCTGTCAAAATTTGAAATTACCGCTTCCTAATTTAAAAATATTAAATGCATGATTCAATATTTATATATTAATAATGGACACTAATTTTAATATGTTTATCCGTTAAAAAATCCGTT
>NW_020539724.1:4997973-5015512 GCF_003426905.1 Ctenocephalides felis | reverse complement strand
AAAAAAACGAACAGCATTAAGTAGCTAGCCAATCATAACCAGCGCTAAAATCATACGTCATTTCGAGCATTGTGATTGGTCGCAGAACAACATTTACCTAAAATTATTTACTTAATTGTAAATGAACATCATCTCATTACTTATCTCTAGTATAATGGATAATGAACTTTTGATGGCAATATATTTTATAAAGAGTTTTTAAAGTATATAAAGTTGCTATAGTTCGTTAGCGTGTTAGATAATATTGTAGATTGTTAATTGTACACACATTTCCCGAAATAAACATTCGTTTACATTAAATGGTCTAAAAGTTATTAAAGATAAATGACGTAAAAGACTAAAGAAAATGCGTAGAAACGATAACGATAATTTTTGAAAACAAAATATGAATGTATTATATTGAGTAAGGTATACATTAATGTATACCATAACAAAGAAAATTTTATAAGCTGTACAAAACCCTAATTCAATTATTAACCATTTATACAAAAATATTGTGTAAAAAATATTTTTTCAAAAAAGTGCACTTCTTTTACAACGTTAATAAATAACAACTTGTGTTAAACACAAACAAATATATTTATGCATATATAAAATTCTTATGATAATTACTTACATTGATATTTTTCAATTAAATTTCAACTTTTTGTGCAATATTTTTCATATTTTCAGTAACTTCAAACAGTTAATTTTTGGAAATATATGGAAATATATTAAAAACTGTCAAGTTATTCCTTCTTCCTAATTGTTTCATAAAATCCTGCAAAAACCCTAATAACCAATTTACACACATAACTATATATATATATATATATATATATATATATATTATTATAGAAATTTGTGACATCAGTGAACGAATATTAAATGTTAAATATTAACAAAGCAACACTCAGATTTTTAACACAACTTTATTTAATAATTACAAACTTTTCGAGACCATGGTGTGCCTCATTTTCAGTGTAATTTCAAAAACAGTTACTTATATACGATACATTCTTTAATGTTTTTTTAAACTATATTTAACTTTTGAATATAAAAAACCACCAACTATTCCTTGCATTGACAAGTGACAATTGTTTCAGTCAATGCTTGACACCGTGCTAAGACACATATGACACAGAAATATTCGAAACAAATCTGAAGTATCTAACGGAGGCAGGTTGGGTAACATAAAAGAAAAAGAATGCGCTCGCATACAAAAATCGATAAATATGAAATATACATTAATTTATTGAAGAGAATAAGATAAATGAAAAAATTATAAATTATTAATGATGTTTATATAAGTGTCGTGTTAAATATTTGTGTCGGTTCTCAGATTTACGCTATTGTTAGTCATATTGGCCAGACTTGCCAGAACTTAGAAAAAAGACTCAGGCAACATGAATTATAATGCGAAAAAATAGATAACAAAAAATTTAAAAGTACGCTTGTGGATCATCCTTATATCAACAACCATAAGTTTGATTTTGACAATCCCCAAATCTTATTCCATGAAAAAGACTTATTTATTTACATTCTATTTTTTTTATATCATTTTCCATCTATTTATGTATCTTATTCTATATTCTTCTTAATTTCTCTTCTCCTTATTTCCTTCAATTTTTGCTCTTTTTTGAAATTCCTAATTCTATTTAACTTTCAGCTTTATTCCACTTTTTTTCTTCATTCTTCTTTTAAGTTCTAATATTTTTATATATAAGTTAATAATAATAATAAGTTTTAATATTTATACGGAGCATGGCAGTATCAATATTAATAGTTCGGACTAACAATAGCATAAATCTGAGAACCGACACAAATATTTTACACGACACTTATATAAACGATGCCATACACCACTAGTGTTTGCACTAAAAAATTAAAACGCAAAATAGTCGTTTAGATAGCCAGGTATTATAAAAGAAAAAAGCAATTGTCTACTGATTTTTTTTAAATTAATTTTTCAAAATGTTATGCTTGAACTACGATTTGCGTCTGTTGTGAGTGCTGTTTTTTCTTCTTAATCTTCATAGAAACAGAAGTGATTTTAAAACTAGTACTTGGGTTTGGATTCAATTCTGTATTGGAGTCGCTCATTATAATTTTGCCTATGGGGAAAAAATTATTTGTTAAATTTTATAATTAAAATTAAAGTTAAATATGGTAGTTATTTACCATTTATGTCATAGCATTCACGAGTTGTTAGAATAAATCTGTTATCATATGTGGTCTGAATGTCTACTTTGCAGCCTTTGCTACCTTCTACACATTTAAGGCCTCCACATATTACAGTACCTGAAAAATTTCTAATTTTTTAATAAAATTGCCCAAAAAAGTAGAATAACAATTTAAAACCAATATATTACATCATAACCCATTATAGAGCAATCTTATCCTAATCGTAAGTCGATCTGATCTGATAATTCATTTGATATATTTTAAAAATAATTAATTATTAGGTAATTTTCGCATTCCATATTAATTTATTATGATTTAGTGAATACATTTTGCTTGTGCATTGATATGTTTCTACGTCTCTCAGTCAATATTTAATTTGAATATTGAATATTGAAATTGAATTACTATGGCTATGTCTACACATCTGCAACAAAACTTGCCATTTCATTATATTTTGATAGAGAATAATAAATTCTGTATGCAACATGAGAATATTCTATTTCTACTAAAACATTTTGATTCAAATAATTATTTTTTTTCTATAATTATTACCATTGGATGTTGTAGTAATTGCAGCCACTCCTTGATTATTTTGGTAATAAACTGCTTGAGACTGCATTATCGATTTTCCTTGGCATATCGATAATTTATTTATTATAAGTAATAAAAGTAATATGATGAAACTAGGTCTTCTCATCCTGGTGAGTCAAATAATATCTGCAAAAAAACTTTATTGATTATACCTTTATTTTTATTCTATTGGGACAAGCACTCATTTGACATAATTTTACACAAATTGCAACAAAAAACAAGTAACAAAATTTATTTATTTATATTGCATTTTAAAATTATCAATTATTCTGCGTTTGATAGAAAATCACAAATATCACATGGAGGAAGGAGGGGTCTAGTAAGATATCACGTGTATTTATTTTTTACCTGAATTTAAAAAATTTCAAAATTTTACGATTTTTTCATGAATTCGAAAAATTTATTCCAAAAATTTTGCATAACTAAAAATACACGTGATGTTTTGGAGGGGGAGGGGGATAATTTTAAATATCACAAAATTTTAAATAATCCAAATCCCTAAAAAATTGATCACGTGATTAATGGACACACCCCCAAATGGGACCGTCCTCCGACTCATAATTTATACTATTTCTTAATAATTAATAATAATTCTGTTATGTATATTTTATAAAACATTTCGTGCAATTTTCATTTTGAAATTTCGTTTCTATGATACTCTCTATTTTTGGAAAAAAAATATGATGGAACAGTCTTCTGTGCTAATGACTTCTGCAAACTTATATTTACTGTTAATAAATAAATATTAGATACATATTACATATAACTTTTTTCTAACGAATTTGTCAAATTTGTAATATCGATATTTATTTTTTTAGACTTATATCAAAATTAGGCATGTAAGAATTACATGTAAGAAAGGCTAACATAAGCATAAGCATGAAAAAAATAAAAATTATTTAATATATTTTTTCAAGTAATAAATATAAATTGAAATATATACTTTAATAGACGCAATTAATGATACATTAATAATGTTTTGATATAAATTAATTATTAAAATTATTAGATGATAATTATACTTCGATTAGCCACCAATTCAATTTATATTGATTTGAAAAATTATTTTAAAAAAATAGTGTAACATATAAACCAATAAATTTTTAAAATTATTGTGTGAATTTAATAAAAATATTTAAAAATCTTTTATAACAATGACGAATTCAATAATAAATTATGTATTAATAAATATTGATGTCATTTATTGTACTGTACTTGTACTGTACACAAAGGTAATTACAAACTCTTAATAATATCTCTTGCAGTTGCATAATGAAAATTACATTAATGTTCAGAAAATTACCTTGTTTTTTCGTACCAATTATAACCTGTGATAATTCTATATAATTCCCAAGAGTATGTGTTTCTCGGTTTATAATTTTCTTAATATTTCTATATAACTATAATTTATTAATATTATTTATAATAACTACTGCGTGCATGCAGTTTCACTATTTGTTTACCGATGATACTATTTGCTTGCTTCCATAAAAGATATATGGCGTTGCATTTTAAGTAATTATGCAAAATGCATAACATTTTGATAAGATAAGGTCTCGGTCAAATCATATATGTAACTGAATATATATTGCTGGGAAATTTGTAGTCTTTGTGTTAACAGAAATTGTGCGCAAAAATAGTATAAATATACGTTTTTAAGTTTATGTGTATTTTTATGCATCATTGGGAAATACTATAACTTGCATCTATATATGCATATTTTAAAAGATTTTTTATATTATGAACTGAAGCCCTTCTTTCACTCAAACATTTTTAAAAAATTTATTTATTTTTTAAAAATTCATTCATTGTGGGATGTGGATACTCTTCTTCAGGTATTGTTAAAATACTGTTATCAAAAATGCATTTTTTAATTATTCATTCATTCATTCAAATTAATTAATTTGTTTATTTCAAGTGGTCGTTTATATTACTATATCAAAATATTTATCGTTTCACCATATATTAAAAAATAATCATCACTAAATTATCTTGATCTTCGCTCTCTGATTTTCTATGAGATAATCTTTAATAGCGAACTGACTTGCATTTTATGCTATTTTTACAGATAAAGCGAATTATCTTAAATCTAAATAAAATTGTTTTGAAATATAATCATAAAAGCATTATGGTTTTATACTATCTTCTGTTATAATCTTCTGGACTTCTGCACTTTTAAACGTGACGCAAAAAGATAAATGAAACTTAATGAAAAGATATCACGTAAAAAAAATCCTGGGGTCTACTGAATAACTTTTGTATAATTTATACGTTGTAATGAAACTTTCAGAAATGTATAAAAATAGGTTATGCTTCTTGTACTTTTATCTAGGTTATAAATTATTTACTTAAGAAAATATTAAAAATGCATCACTCGAATATAACCTGGAAACTCATAATAATAAAAATACATATTTTATAGTTATATATTTATATTTGATTTGGCTTTGTAATTTGGTAAAATTGCTTAAAATACAATTATAAAAGAAATCTCAAAAGTTCCCATCGTTCTGGTGCGAGCTAAAAAAATGGCACAAGGTCAAAGGTGAAAAAGAATGAATATTTCGAGATTTTCACCTGAATGGTCAGTTTTATAGCAAAATTAAATTGGACAGAATTGTAGAGCATAAAATTATCTACAAAAGGGGTATGAATATTTTTTTGCCTCAGAGCCACCGTTTTGAAGATATATCACTTGGAAAAGTACATTTAAACGGCTTATACGAAGTAGTGAGCTTAATGTTTTTCACGTGGTTTCCCCAGTAGGCCTATTTTACGAATCTCTTGTTATTTAATTTGTTTCGAAAGTATTGCAAAATACTCCTGATTTTCCTTCTTTTCTTTTGCTGGTCCTTTACTTGACCCTTCACCTGACCCTTTACCTTTACCTGGTCGCTTACCTCTTCCTAGTTTCTTACCTGGTTCTTTACCCATACCTGGTTCTTTACCTTTCCCTGGCCCTTTACCTTTACTTTAACCTTTACCTCTATCTATAGCTCTACCTGGTCTTTTACCTTTACCTTTACCTCCATCTCTACCTGTTTCTTTAACTTTACCTCTACCTCCATCTCTGCCTACCTGGTCTTATACTTCTACCTTTACCTCCACATCTACCTGGTTTTTTACCTTCACCTCTACCTCATTTTAGGTCTAAATTGACCAGGCTAATTCGACGTGTAGACCGTTTAATTAATACAAAAATGTTTCTACGTCGGAAAAAACTACTTAGAATATATATAAAATCTTGCATGTATTTTTAGATATATAATTTGCTCGTATCTTTTTCAAATTAGAACGAACCAAATCAAATTATAACCTGCCAATCAATTTACCATCTGTATATCAATAATTTTATTCAAATGAACGGCATTGACTTCTACATTGTGGTAGAAAAAACACGCTACGACGTATTATATCTATTTGCAAAAGATGAAAAAGATAATTATGTTATGTAATAACCAGTAGGCATAAGAATTGCGATATCTAAAAATAAATAAATCCAAGAAGTGCTTTTTGGTATCTGAAGTTTTCTTAATTATCCTTAACAGTCTTAACGTGGTCAAGAGATTAGACCTAAGACAGTCGCCGGAGGTGCGATTTACTGAGTTATATTTGATTTAAATTGATTTGAGTTTAACTAATTTAAACTTAGTTAAATTGATACTGTGTAGATGGAAGATGATGTATACAGTGCAACCTATTTTTCTCTGATCAACTTCGTTGGGCAACATTTTTTAAATTTAACTTTATAGATTGGCCACCAGAATTACTGAATGCCTTTCCAGGCATTGTGTAGTTTTATGGAAATTTTTAAAAAATGTATGAATGCACATAATGTTTCTCTTTTATGAATAATTTTATTATTATTATTTCGCTGAAGAAACTAGTAACTTTAGAAATTAAAATTCATAATATTGCTTTAAGCTTTCTTTAATGCAAATGTTTGTAAGTTGTTTGCAAGACTATAAAGTTAAACTCGCTCTGATTATGTTCTTAAGAAAATATTATGCATAAATTCGAATTAAAAATGTGTTTCAATTTTTTTCTAAATACATTCGAAAGGTACACACATTATTTGACCTTAAAATTATAAGACATTGTTTTCATTCGCGAGATAATTCATAATTCCTCTTCATCTTGATAATAGCAAAACAATATTCTTATCACAATATCAGCGTAATTTTTGTATAATTTGGAAAATGTCCTTAATTAGGGTCAATTAAATGATTTGTAATGAGCTTAAAAGATTAAAAGTTGCATTGTTATTTATTTGCGATTTAAGTAAAGATTTTATTGCGCGGTTTTATATGATTTAGATAAAAATAAGAAAATATTTTACTTAAAAAATTTGCAATATTTTGATAAATTTATTTATTTTATTTTAACCATAAGTAATAATATGGTTATATAATAATCTTTTTAAGTATATTGTAATATATATTCATAATCTGTGTAAGAAGACACTTAGCAAGATTTATTATTAATTTTATTTATTCAATCTTAAAATATTATGTGTAACTGAGGAAGCAGAATCTTTTAAAATTGAAAGCAGCGTTTCATGTATTTTATGGTATTGCAATGAACATATATTATAATTTTTATCTATATTAATTAGCATGGAAATATATCTTAAGTTAATCAGAAAATTTTCAACAAAATACAATGGACCTTGAAATTTTTGCGAAAACTATTAGCGTAAATATAGTTATATCAATTATTTATTATAATTTTTTTTTAAACTGGTATAATATATATTTTTGATGTTTCCCAAAGAGTCAAATATTATTTAACAATTGCGTCTAGTCAATAATTTAAATTCGGTAATGATATTGGAAAAATTGTATAATTTTGACTAAATTAGTACCTGGATGATGAATAGCCGATATTTCAATTTGAGGCAGCTTGTATATTTATTATGTCAATATCAAACGATAATCACAAAAAGCATTTGATAATAAATGTAAACACGATTAATCTATTGTCATAATAAACGCAGCACGATTGGAATTTAGATTGATGATTTAAGGGTCTTTGTACACTAGAGATTCTTCTTGTTCTTGGATATTAGAATATGACTTGGAATGGATAGCTAAAAATTTTGTACTGAACAACATTGAAACTATTTTTTATAATTATTATTTTTTACTGTGGATGCAATCGTACATCCTAACCTAATATTTTTCCCAGCGGTCAACCACTCTATAATAAAGCAAATAATTTTCGTTCTCAAGTGAAATTTTGATATCATACTGCTAGATATCGAGGAGGTTTGATATTGAATCTGGAGCTTCTATGTTCTAGCCCATTATATCACCAAAGGCTTTATTAATCATTATACCACGAAGGGCTCTAATTAAAAATTGAATTTATCATCTATGCCAGATGCAGTTTAGATAGAAAAAATGGTATTTATAATCAAGAAAACTGAAGATTTAAAACTTTCCGCAGACCAGAGTTTTTTTTTGTGAATATTCTCAATATCAAGGTTGTCCACTTAATTTATGTTTAGAGAATATGGTCATGTACAAAAATCAGTACTTGACATTTTTTATAGTTTGAACAAATATTGTATGCAAATTTATGTACTTATTATAGATTCTAGCAGTACATAATATTAGGTTGAGATATAGATATATATATATATATATATATATACATATATATATATATATATATATATATATAGTCTGAAGTGAAAAGAACTTTTCGGGGGCATTGCTGTAACATATATGCACATCACTATTAGATAGCCAACCATTGGGTTGCCTTGTCGAAACAATACTAGGTAAAAAAGTACAGTAAGAAAAATACCTTATTAAAACAAAATTATTTTAGATTACCAAATGCTAAAAATCTGATCATTATCTGACAAAAATCACAAAATATCACGTGGGCGAAAGAGGGGTGTAGTAAGATATCGCAAGTATTTATTTTTTAACTAATTTTTTTTTTAAAGTTCAAACATTTTCAAAAAAAAAATCAAAAATTTTACAGTTTTTTCACCTAACTAAAAATACACTTGATGTTGGCGGGGCAGGGGGGGTGATTTTGAATATCACCAAGGGGGGGTCTAAAAATCGTTAAAAACTCGCTCACGTGATTAATGGACGTCCCCTTATTGGAATGTATAAAAATAAATAAACCTACCATATTTAATTGGAATTGTTCACCTGTGTGATATAAATACAATAATAGCATTCGTAATCATTTGATGGACAGGTAAAAAATCTAATATTACATTAATGAATACGGCCCTGAATGATCGCACGTTCGCTAAAATTGTGTTAACGCCATACACTTGCTTTGCTGTCCAGTATACACTTGGCTATTACATTTATCAGTGTCATTCATAACACTAAACATTCATTGCTTTGAGGCGGAAGGTTCGAAATATTCAATTTTTTATTGAAAAAAAAATTCAATTTTTTGCAAATTATCATCAGATATAGAACTCTTCCGCCGCCTGCAATGAATATTAGTGTTTCAAAAGCCGTAAAAATCTCGAATTTATTCTAATTTCGAATCAAATGTTGAATTGGTAATTATTGGAAAGTGAATACGCGCTGTGATATACGTTTTAGTAGTTTTTTGTTTGGGAAGTTGTGGAAGAATTTATATAGTTTGCGAAAAGTGATCTCGAAGAATTTATAATGAAAATGTGAGTAAATCATAAATTTTAATTTAGAATTAATTAATAGAAGCGTAGAATTAGTTGTTAGCACATTTTACTTCAACTTGTTAAATAACAATTATTTGTTTTTTTTATTTCACCATATAATTTACAACTGTCTTCAATCGACATCTAGTAAATTTAAAGAAAATATAGTTAAATCGCATATGAGAAATAAATGACAATAGTAGAAAAACCCAGTGTTTCTTCCACTTCAAATATTATACACAATACAATTGTATGATGATCAATTATTAATTTTAACCCTTTCCACTCGCGAATTCGGAGATTTATGTGAATTTTGCCGCCGGAGTAGCGGCATTCGAGTGGAAAGGTCTAATATTTTAAATGTTATACTTTTAAAATCTTTTATTTGCTAGTTTGTTTTCACATAAATTCTAATGATGATGATATATTCACCTAATATTATTTCATTCATCTAATATCATTCATTCATATAATATTATTGGTAGGAGCTTTGTATAAGAAAACCCTTTATAAACTTAAAATATCTGATTTTTTAAATTACATTAATTTTTCAAGAAGAAATTTTTCAATTGATCCATTTAATTAAATAAGTTTAATTAATTGATTTATAGACTGGTATAGGTAATGAATTCTTTATAATCTTAAACCAAATGGAGCATATTTCTGTAGATTTGTTATTATTTCTTGAGTTGTGAAATATTTTTTATTTTATTACTTTTTTAATCCTGCAATTGTTTGACACAGACGTAGTTTATTATTTCTGATTAGGCAATTTGATTGAAATATTAGAATTTTAATAACCAAATCAAATGTTTGTGTTAATCCTGTGTTTATCGAATTATATAAAGAGATATTATTTATTCTAAGAACTATTAAAAAGTACTAATAGAATTTTAATTTAAAGTTCATCCATAAACGTTCTAATTATCTAATTGTTTGATAACACGTGCAATAAATTAACAATCACCGGTTAAAAATATCTACATACAACTTACTGTTCATTATAAATATCAAATTGACTATTAGCAATAAATTATCGTTATTAACCAGCACTTTATTGCACTTTAAAAATATATTGGCAATTAAGAAGAAAGAAAATTTACAAGTGCATTGCTTAAACAATCTTATTAAGCCATTCTAATTTTATTGAAGTTATAATATTTTATTAAAAGTTTAGGGCTTCTTTCATTAGTTATAATTTATAAGACAATAGATCTGTGGCCTTGAAATACAAAATATGTGAAGACATTTAATAGAAGCTTGTACCGACATTGCTAGGTAAAATTAATAAAAACTAGGAGAATTTATTATAAGAAAACAAAAAACGCCGAAACTCAATAAATTATAACAAATCAACGGAAACATGCTTAATAATTATTTATATAATCTAAAAACCAGTAATTCTATAATATTTAATTATTTTTGGAAAACGATATATTCAGTAATTGATTTAATATCTTGGTGTATGGTTTGATATACTATATTCAAAGTAGTTTTGACTTTATATTTTTATCCAGAAATAACCCCTAAAGGCTATTTTCACTTGAAATCATACATTTAATATTATTCTACTTGATATCAAGCTGACCGAGGTTGGGGATTTACTATTCCACGTCCTTCACCATTACACGATGGCTGGCTCAAATCTGAATTTATAATCTTTCAAAATTCTGCCACATAGTATTTTTTATTTGATTAGTTTCTAGAAGAGTTTGTTTATGTTAAAGATCTAATTATCGTGTGTAAAATTCACACATCGCTCCTAATTAATACAAATTGATGTCAAAACAAAAATAGTAATAAATTAACACTACTAAGAAAATAATTATATATAACAATACAAAATATTATTTGGAAATAACAACTTATAAACGAGTACGCATTTTGGATTTCATAGAATAATATAATAATAATTTCTTGAAAATCATCAGAAGAAATGCAAATATTTGATGAGAAGAGATACAAAATATAAAAAAGTTGTGAAAGCATATAATTACACTAATTAGTTATGACCTGAAATAAAATGAAATATAATTATTAAAATATTATTATTATTAAAATATGTAATAAAATAAAAGATATTAAAAATCCTAATTAAAATGTATAAAAATTTATTGGAAAATCATTGAATAAAGATCACTATATATATATATATATATAAGTATTTGGTATGAAAAGGGGCACCCATTATTCACGTGATTGATTTTTTAAGGATTTTTGGACCCCCCTCGCTTTGGTGATACGTAGTGATATTCAAAATTACCCCCCGTCTCTTGTATAAATAATTGTAAATTTTTTCATTATTTCTTTGAAATGTTGGATTTTTTTTAAAAATTCTGGTAAAAAATAAATATACACGTATCATTTTACAATACCCCTCCCTCCCCCACGTGGTATTTTGTGATTTTTGTCAAACTCCCCCCTTCCCCTAAAAACCTCACGTGCCCCCAAATGGAAAATGTTACAAGTGGCAATGCCAATACAAAAATTTCTTTTGAGTCGCGGTATGCATTTTTTTTTTTTTTGAAAAATAGTACTCTTCAGGTGTTCGTACACATTTTATGTATAACTGAAATACCGTGAATTTCTATTATATGAGAAGTACTATTGTGTCAGCACGATGGCACAAATGCAATAAATATTTACGCAGTTGTATCACATATATGTTCTGATGTAGTTATTTACAATTTCCAAATGACAATGAAATTTTGCATTAGAGTTGATTTCACACTTATAAAATTATAAGAATGGAATCATTTAACACAATTCGTATTCATTTACTTCGAATCTGAATAATTAGCATTTGCAAATATAGGCGACAGTATTGTAATTTATGTTAATATGGGATTTGAATATAAGTTTCGTTTTTTGGAATGCCGTGTTGCTATGGAAGTGATCATAGAAAATTCTTCAAAATATTTAATAATAAATAAATCGGAGAAACAATGTAAAGGCTGCAAATAAATTCCAAATTTTATTGAATTTTTAAGATTTTAAGGATTTTTGGACCTCCCCCGCCCCCCTTGGTGATACATGGTGATATTCAAAATTACCCCTCCCTCCCCCACCAAACATCACGTGTATTTTTAGTTTCCTCATAAATCTGTAAAATTTTTGATTTTTTTTAAATGTTTGATTTTTTATAAAAAAAATCATTTAAAAATAAATACACGTGATATCTTACTATACCGCTCTCCCACGTGATATTTTGTGATTTTGTGTCAAACCCCCCCACCCCCCAAACAACATCAAGGGATTAATGGATGTCCCCTTATTGATATTTGATATATTTTTATTATTTTTAATTCTATATGATATATTAGAGTGTTCATGATATAGGGTGGACCTGGAATATTTTAAATATTTTTTTTAATAAATGCAAACTTTGTTTTAATAGATGCAAAATTAAATGGTACCTTCTGTACTTAAGATATATTCTTTGAGATACTCCAATTAGTTTAAATTTATAATTTTTGAACAAAAACAGTTTATTTTATTTTACGTCTCTAAAATAATTTATTTTATATAAAAAATATCCTCTAAATAAATCATTATTTTTTTCTTAGCAATTATTGGTTATATAATAAACTTGCATAGAATTTTATTGCATCACATTGCAATTAGAAAATTACGAGATTGGTTTTATGACGAAGAAGGTTTTTCATGTTAAAGATCGTAATAAAACAATATAGTAATAATTGCTCTAGTGTAATTTTTATTAGATTTTTTTTGTTTGGAAAAGAGTTTCCACTGTTATCAACTGTTTTATTCGAGTACTTAATGGAGTTCATATTAACTTATTTTTATAAGAATTCTGTATTTTTCTTAAGTGGTAAAACAATTATTACATTTTATTTCTTGGTTTATATTAGATTTATGTACTTAAATATATTGAATATATTCACAGTTTAGCAAGATCATTTAGGAGAAGGTTTATCTCAACACCTCATAGAACTATTAACGTCTGATTGCTCTTCAAAAATAATGAAAAAATAAAAAAAATATTTATATAAAATTAATTCATTAATATAAATTTGCTATTTAAATATATTTTGTATAAAAATGAACATTATCGTGATAATAATAATGATCTTATTCTAAATTGTCTTGTACTACTTAACGAGTTAATACCTTAACTCAACTTATCAATACATTATTGGTACAATAATATAATAATAAATATAATATAATTTTTTATGTTAAATATAATAATAGTTAAATAATCTTAAATTTAAAAGTATTCTAATTATTACAATGATGATACCTTAATCAACTAAATATAGCTCTTTGATCTTTGTTACTATAAACAGAATTTTCATAACCATTTTCGACATGGCGCGTTTGCACTGCTTCTCTTTTTCCGCCTAATTAAGGGAAAAAATTTATGAAAGGTTATAATAATATATAGTAAAATCTCGTATATTTTTAATGAAAATTATACTTTATCATTATTACCTCTGCCTAATAATTGTTTCTCTAAAATCAATATTGGCGATTCGAACGTCAATGACCAAACCAAGGCAACTGCCAATCCTAAAGTTATATCACTTGCAAAAATTATAAACTGAAATTTAAAAAAATACTGTTAAATTTATTGTGTCACCAAATCAAGTGATAAAATCTAAATAAATTATTTTACCAAGTCTGCATCCGAAAAGTTTAAATTAGTTCTTGTAGCCATCCATATGATCATTTGAACATCCATATGCACAAGATATAGGGAATATGATAGTCTGCTTATCGGTTGCCAAAATCCTAGTGATAGGAACCAGTTGATAGGACCTAAATAATTAAAATTATAGATTAATCCAATGTAGCATATAAAAAATTAAAATTGGCTTATGTATTTTATGTAGTTAGCAGGTGATTGGCATACTTGTTGATGATTAGCAGGCGGTTTTATCTATTGGTTGAAGATTAATGTAGAATATTGAAGGGATGGTAATAAAATTAAGCACTTTAGAAAATTGATTTGAAGCATACAGCATTTCAATAAAAAAAAATTATAATTTTCAACAGCAATCAAAACTTCAAGTCCTATAAGCTGTTGAGCACAAACTTCTCCTTACTTAGATTTCATTAGATGGTAACCCAATTGTTAATCCATCTGTATTTTATGATATTTCATTATTAGATTTATCTAATAGGCCTGACATTATTTCCATAATATTAATAAAAAAAGTGTGTAGAATGCATATTTTCGCCTATTGCTTATGTGTCTAATGATACTAAAAATGATTGATGTATGATAAAATCAGATAAGAAAGATTGCATTCACAAATTCAGAATGGTTGTCAATATTTTGAAAAAATTCTTCATATAAATTTAACATTTAAAAAAAAACTGTCGTTATCTTTTGCAGATTGCATTCGTAAATAGGGCAAGTAATTTCCACAGTGCGTTTCCTATATACTAATTATTAACTAAACGTGATTAACATCAAGTGCAGTTTATTCTTCGAAGAGTTTTTAATTTGGGGTATTATGGTATAGTATTATGGGCTGCTCTCTGTCGTATTGATTATTTATATACTGATCAAATATTGATCTCATATTAATCATATATCACAATTACATTTTTTTTATATTATAAATATGTATTCTGTATATGTATCCTTTATTACCTCCATATCCATTTTTGCAAGCAAACACTATCCAAGCAATACAGATTCCCCAAGCCAATCTGTGCAAGGAAAGAAATGCCACATTTTGGCTCAAAGTAGAACTTCCATCTAATTTATAGAAGGGATGTGCACCTAATACTACAGCAAGCAATGTTGCTAATACAGCTGCCCACGTGAATCCAACTACATACTGGAAAAAAAAATACTTGAAATTTTAATATTCCAGCAATATCAGGAAAATAAGATGTTCACTAATTCCAAATTAATGGAAGATCATTAAGTGCAAGAGTCTTGATTTGGTAACTGCAGCCTTTGCAGATATTCTTTTTGATAGGATCTTTTCAGATAAATATCAAATTGATCATCATAATTGATCTCAAGTGAAAATTGGTATCATACTCATGCTTGAAAGCTGAGGTTGAGATCGAACCCGGGACTTGGGATTGCTAGCCTTCGATTTTAACTATAACACCACGATGGGATCCATCAACAAAATACAAGTAAAAAAATCTACAATTATTACTTACCTTATTCATATCAAGCCTAACTTCCTTAGTTCTATGCAAAAAGTACCCGAGTAAAACACCAACCAACCAAGGCCCATATCTCGTATGTGTCGGCATGTATATATATTTCATATTCAGCATGAAAGGGTCTCTCCTAAAATAGACAATCAATTTTTGAATTTCCAAATATTTTCTAGGATTGTCTTATAAAAATTATTTTTACTCACGGATCCATTATACCTCCAGGATATTCATCTATGTACGAAATTATTGCTATGATTATGACTGATGTGAATATCAACGTAACTATTGCCATTAGGGTTTTTTTGGGCCATTTCCATAAAGGTAGAAGTATGAATGGTGACATCCAGAAAAGTTGGGTGTCCACAGCTAAGTACCAGGATTGGCCAACACACTATAAAAAATTAATAAATTTAGGAAGTTATAAATATCCTAAGTCTAGTTTCAATGAGAATCAATATATAGTTGCAACTTAACCCTTTCCACTCTGGCGTTTCAAAATTTGTATGTATTTTGTCGCCGGAGCGGCGGCATCCGAGTGGAAAGGGTTAATATATTAATGTAATTATTAGTAATATGAACCTGAAATTTTAAGAATAATGAAGTGAAATAAAATTGCAGTTAAAATTTACGTTGTTCGGGTTTTGAACGTTTCAAATAATTCTGATCAATTTGGTAAAAATGTACTGATCACCGTTGATGTCCACTGTTAAGTAAATTTATACACAAAGTAGAAATTTTATTATATATCCCGGTTTAAATATGACATTTCAAATTATGGTGATAATATTATCATGAGGAAGTTTTTTTTGTAAAATTTGCAAATCACACAGTGTTTATCAGTGATCGTTCTCATTATTAACGCACATTTTTTCATAGTTGCGCTAATCTTTTGTCCGATATGATAATTTTTGTTTCACGAGATAATGATAATTTAATAAAAATTAAGAATCATTATCTTAATAGTTGTTTATCAATTAAATTCATTATTTGATTTAAATGAAAACAAGATTTACTATTTCTGAAAATCATCATATGCCGCAATAGCATTCTAATTGGAATATCTTAAGTATTCTAACTGGATTTTTTAAATAAATTCAATTCAAATGTTGCTGATACAAAAATACTATTACAATAATTTATACATAATGCTAGTCGATAAAAACAATAAATTTGATAAAAAAAATATTAACTTACGATGCCATCAGGGTTATAATAATTCTGTATATACAATAATGTTTGCCACCAAGCTTTTTCACAAGTACTTTTCAATGCTTTCAAATTAGTTTCCCACAATGGACCATCTCGCATTCTTATTAACAAAGTTGCCTCAAAAAGAACAACGGCCGCCAGGGCCGGAGTGAGACGTAGAAATCGATGCAAATAAAACATGGCAGGTTTAAAATCAGTAGATGTTCTCATTTGCTTCAAAAATATAAATGTGAGAAGCATTCCACTCATAACGAAAAATGTGTCCACAGATACTGTAGCACCTGTAAGATATGTGCTACCTATATTTTGAACCCACTGAAATTTAAAAAATACAATTAATTTAAATTGATTATTAAAGGAATAGGTAATTTTACCTTGGTAAATACATAAGTAGTATTCATGGTGGGTCCCATTATAGCAACACTAAATCGGTGCCCCAAAACAACCCAGAAGATACTCAAAGCTCGGATTCCATGGACACAACTTATTTCATCAGCTGATTTATTTGGTGGATGGATAGTTAATAAACGATTTGCATTTGTATATACAGAAAATGCAGTCAGTAAGGGTTTTTTTCTTGAAGAATCTGAAATAGGATATTTAATATAAACGCTAGTAGAAGAATTTGTCTTAAAATCGAATATGATGAATATATAGTATTTACCCATCAATAAGTCGTACAACGTGCTGGACAATAGGAGGATTCCAAATAACGAGAACAACAATCTGAAATATAGAAAAATATATTGAAATTTGTGCCATATG
>NW_020539724.1:4912713-4997873 GCF_003426905.1 Ctenocephalides felis | reverse complement strand
GCTTGGTCTGCGATCTTCAAAATAGCCTTTCTTATCCTCTGCAACTCCACGTGGTATGCGAATGCTGGCACCCCGATTTGCAAACACCTAAAGAAATATTGTTCAATATATGCTCAAAAACTTACATATAATGACGTGCAAGACCATGAAATATGGAAAATGAACTTACCAGCACTGAAATCATGGATGGAACTGGTTTCATGGCGACCTGTCAGTCTACTTTCATTGTCACGTCCTCCTTTAGGATCATAGGCTTGGATGTGTCTCAAGTGGCATTTTGAAAGCTTGTCAATGGCTTTTTCGATTTCACTGAGGAGATAAATATTTTATTACTTAAACAATAATAATCTATTTAATGCTATTTATGTTTGCGCATACATTATTCCATTTTCTTCTCTCATCTTTTTGGTGCTAACATTTGTATGAGCTCCTGCTCCATTCCAATCTCCCGGCATTGGTTTTGGATCCAGGGTTGCTACCACACCAAACTCTTCAGCTATTCTATGAAGCAGATATCGGGCCACCCACAGTTCATCCCCGATGCTAACACCTTCACAAGGACCTACTTGGAATTCCCATTGAGCTGGCATTACTTCAGCATTGGTACCAGAAATGCGAATTCCAGCATACAGGCAAGCTCTGGAAAAAAGATAATATTAAACAAATTGTCTAATGGGATGTTATTAATTTTATTACCTATAGTGAGCTTCAACGATATCTCTAGCGTAAACTTTGTCAGCGCCGACGCCGCAATAATAAGGTCCTTGGGGTCCTGGATAACCGTTTTTAGGCCACCCAAGGGGGCGTAAGTCTACATCTAATAAAGTGTATTCTTGTTCTATACCGAACCAAGGTTCTTCGTCAGGACAACGGTTGACTGCTTCCAGACATGAGTGCCTTTTGTTTGAATCTGAATTATACATATTTATATATCACTGTCTAATATTTATTTTTTTTATAAGAAATCTTTTATATTGAGATTTAAAAAGAACTTAATAGCTTATCGAAGTGAAGTTGTTTCTTAATATTAGGATCGAACGCGTCGGAAATGTTTAATGCTTATAATCATCCATGGAAATATTAAAATCCTAATAAATATTAAAGCAAAATTTAAGTCTATATAATAAACTACCAAATTATTTTTCTTCAAAATGCCTTATAAATTTTAAAATGTTTTTTTGAAAAAACTTTTTTTGTATACATTAATTTTGTTGCAATGTTGGCAACACTGCTCCGTGCCTACACCCCTGATGTCTGTTCGTTGAACTGTCATTCATTAATTTTTATTGCAAAGAGTAGCACGTAATATAACATTGTTAATATTAATAACGATTAATTCTTTTTATTTATTTGTTGTTACTTAATGTGTTAGTAATTTTTTAGTTAAAATTTGTAGTGGTGAGATGCAGCTACTAACTTTTTCAAAGATTTTATTTAATTAATAATTGTGCAAAACCATGCAGAAAAATGTTAAGGAATGGGTGAGTGCATATGCATTTTATATATATTCTTGTCAAAATTAATATTTGCACGTTTACTGTTATTCATTTTTTGCTGTTTGATATGAAAATACTATAAAACCCAAATATTTTTTTGCTTTTAACATTACGACTTGAATAAGGACTAATTGTAAGTGATGTCAATATTGCTTACTTATGACTATTGTAAATTGCTAGTTTTGTATCATTAAATCTCAATTTCTTCAATCATTTACATACCGGTGGGTTTATGATTATATTTATACGTATCGCATAAAACTAAGATATTGTTTCCTCTACGGAAGGGGTCCTTGTAAATCGCGACTGGGTGCAGGTAAGTGTCCGAGTTGCTACCTAAGGCTTGGTACGTAGAACTCCCGTCGTAGTTCCAAATTGGAAGATCTGAAAATAATGTTTATATAAATTTCATAAAAAGCAGATATCTGCTAAGCTTTCCGTTGCAATCGTACAAAATATCAGGTTTTCGATTTTTACTGCTTTTTCAATGGGGTTGTTTTTCTCTCCATATAGGGTAAAGTTGCACAAGTAATAATCAGTGACTGCCAAAGTTGCCAAACCCCGGGCTATATTTTGTTCGATAAATAATTCATAAATTACATCTTCTAGTACCATTAAATAAAACTACATATTTAGTTGAGTAAACAAACGTTTATAGTTGAACGTTGGAAGGATGGAACCATATGGTCCAGAAGGATGAAACCAGAAACATTAAGAAAATGCTTTTTGTGAAGTTTCTACTAATATTTTGAAGTTGTGGGTCTCTTATGGCAATAATATAATTTTAGAATTTTTTCCTTAATCATATTTAAATGGTAAACTTTTCTTTCTAAGTTTATGGTTGTAGTTTTAATTTTAAACTTCAAACATCTTGTTGCTTCAATCATACCTGCGCAAAATTTCTTGTTGATACCTGCGCAAAATTTCTTGTTTTCATGAGCGTGTTAGAGAGTTTTTTTGATAAGTTTGAAAAAATAATGAATAAATACAATTTTTCTCAAAATTGTTTTTGCTCAAAATTGAAATACCGATTAGGTCAGTCATGTGCCACGGAATTAGGTGCATTCAATAAGAATACTTATGTTCCAATTGGAAACCAATAGCAAAAGAAAAATTGATCTCTTCAGGTTGAATTTTATATGGTTGTTTATTAGTAGGTACGACTAAGACCATTATGCACTTTAATAACACCTTCTGCATATTTTTGAAAAACGTAAAAATACCTAATTTTATTAATTTCAGCCATTGTTAATAATTATAATGCCAATAGGCAACTAAATAAAAATTTAGAAAATGCTAAAAATTTTACATTACAATATTACAGAATTATTTCCTTAAGTGGTACAACCTATCATGGACATTGAAATTTCAATAATAAGGACTAATACTTTTTTCTGGTTAGAACATATTTTTGATATGGGTACAAAATTCACAGATTCATAAATATGTATGATTCTGATTTATTTCATCACCTTCATCACATCACATGTTGGATTCAGTATATTATACATGACATGATATGGATATAAAGAATTAATTCATAATTTTGAAATGGAAGCTTGGAATTGGAATTGATCCTGGTGGTTTTGGTAACTTTTGCCCACGTTCTGGCTTCAGTTAAATTTCATAATTTAACTAACCTTTAGGACAAGTTGGAATAAAGTCCAACGTTCGATCCTTAGCTCGAACATTTTCTCCAGTACCATCAATCCATATGTAAGTTGCTTGGACTTTGTTTTCGGGTATAGGCAGGTCCATATACTTATCAAGTAAGGTTTTGTTTAAAGCCGCATTCGGTGAGTGTTCTAATGTATGGTTCGGCATCTGAAATTAAACCAAAATTATAATACAAAATTAAAGAAATTATAACTTTATTACAAAAGTTTTTGTACCCTAAAGATTTCTATACCTTACTTGATACGTTGCTAAAACATTTTTCTAATAATTATCTCTTTATTAAAACTTTCGAAAGCTTTTATACATTATCCTTTATCATAATTTTAATTAAAAATACAAAGCTTTTTTCATTTTCTTCAACATTTTCCCGAGCTACGCTTATAGGAATCATATGTATGTATATGACTTCCGCAATTGACAGACTTCTTCATTCCGTTGCGACTTTCTCATAGTGTTTTTCAATCCCATCATGTATTGTAAGGAAACTGATAACTATATCAGACACCATCAAACTTTTTTGGAAAACAATTATATAGAAAATATTGGAAATTTTAATGCTTCAATTGACCTCATCTGTTTAATAAATTTTTGCATTTGATGCAAGACGAGTGGGATAGACCTATTAAAAATTACTGTGCCATATACATATTTGATTCTGTTTCTTTTTGGAAAACGTTTCATATAATCATAGCTGGGCACCGTTAATCAAATAGTTAACTTCGTTAATCGTTAATCCGCTACAAAAAAAGTTAACTTCGTTAAACGTTAAAGCGTTACATTTCGGAAGAATTAACGCAAGTTAACGTTAATCGTTAATCCGTTAATATGTGTAAAATTACATTTTTATATCGTTGCGTTAGTGAACTTAAAAAACTTATTAACTTCCCGTAGGGCAAGTTATAGTAATCGCAAAAAAATTGAAAATGAAAATTTTTATATATCTTTACGTTTCAAAGGTTCCTGAACATTTTGGCATACCTTAGAAAAAATGGGTGTGTGTGTGTGTGTGTATGTATGTATGTATGTACGTGTGTGTATGTATGTGCGGATACAAATTTTCGTCGACGATTTCGGGAACACGGATCAACCGATTTGAATAATTCAAGAAACATTCGATTTGTATTGATAAGGAGACGTGCTGATTAGTTTTTGGCGAAGGCAGGTCTAGCCGTTCCGAAGATACGGGACAAAAAGTGCCGAAAACGGTAACTCAGTTTTTAAGAGAACAAGATAAGGAATCGATAAAATTTTCATGAAGGTAGGTCTAGCGGTTTCGGAGATATGGAGAAAAAAGTAAAAAAATGGGCCATTTGGCGGTCAAAAATGATCATTAGACATATGCACATCAAATTATCAGATATTTTATAGAGATTTTAACAATAAGTATACATTTTGTTAACATTCCTATGGGTTCCGTACCAATGTTTATGCGTTAGACAGCGACGCGGCGCTTTATATTTTGTCCCTATACAGTTAAAGCAGTACGATTGCTTTGAAAAAAAGTTCAGATCTTCCACAATATGTCAAAATAAAGAAAAACTAGCTGTAAGTGGAATTCTGTCTTGAGGCAATTATGGCATCGTGCCTTAAGGCAAATTGCTGGAACTTCCCGTACCGTAACGAAATGTTCCAGGAATACTGAATGTTTTCAAATAGATTATTATAAATATTGTAACATTGTCTAATATTTGAGAATTATATAAACTGAATTGCAGAGTTGAAATTATTTGAAAAGTATATTAGAACTATACTCAGAATTAAAAATCTGAAATATTTTCGATATACAAAAAACTAAAAAAAAAAAAAAAAGAAATTGGAACAAATTTTTTTTTTCCAAAATCAATTATTTTGTTAAGATAAGCAAAAAGTTCTTTGAATCATTTAAATCGGACGCTTAGTTCTCTCAAAAACTGCCATTTATTACATATTTTGCTCCGTATCTTCGATATGGCTACGCTTGCCTTTGCCAAAAACTAATAAGCACTTCTCCCAATCATTACTAATTGAATGTTTTTTAGATCATTCAAATCGGATACTCCGTTCTCTCAAAAATTCGATTTTAATTTTCTGCACTCTTTGCTCCGTATCTCCGAAACGGCTGGACCTGCCTTTGCCAAAAACTAATCAGCTCTTTTCCCAATCAATAGGAATCGAATGTTTTTTGAACCATTCAAATCGGTTGATCCGTGCGCCCTAAAACGTGACTGGAAATTTGTATCCATACATACATACACACACACACACACACACACATCCATTTTTTCTGAGGTATGCCAAAACGTTCAGAAACCTTCAAAACGTCGAGAAATGTTAAAATTTTCAATTCCGATTTTCGGCCCATTACAATAACTTACCCTACGGGAAGTTAAAAATATTTTTTTTCAAAAAAAAAAAAAAAAATTAAAAAAAAATCTTTTATTTTTTAAATTTTTTTTTCAAAAAAAAAGTTATTTTTTGTCCAATTTATAGTTTCTCAAAAATCTTATTCTTTCAAAGTAATTTTTTTTCAAAAATGTTAATCGTTTTAAAAAAAATAATAATTTTTGGTACGGGAAGTTCCAGCAATTTGCCTTAAGGCACGATGCCTTGATTGCCTTAAGACAGAATTCCACTTACAGCTAGTTCTTTAAAGAGTTTGTAGCTCTTTGGTTTTTCTATAGACTGAGTGACAGAATTGAAAAAGTCTTCCTCCTCGTCATCATCGTTGTTACTCGCATTGCTCCCTCCGCCACTTAAACTATCTCTGTCCTTCGAATTTTTCGCTGCTTCTTGCCATAAGGCATCTTCTACCTTTTTTCCGTGCATTTTCTTACTGCATCCTCTCTACTGCTGTCATACGTTTCCAGCCACATTAACCGAAACTTTGGGTGAAATGCCGCGGCAAGTTGGCACTGAATTTTATACTCGTTATTCGAGAATAAAATAAAAAAACTTTATTTCTTATAATTACAATAAAATATATAAAATAATTGAATTTTACAATATAATGATATAATGAATTAAAATTATATAACTGGACTGGTGTAAATACTGGCAAAGATTATCCTCCTCCAATGTAGAGATCTTGCTACTTACATAGTTAAAAATATGCTTTATCAGCAAGGAGGATCTTGTGGCTAGATATAAGCTATGTCAGCGGGATGGATCCCGTAACTACTGTTCATCATTCAGGAGTAGTCCAAATCTTTTCTCTATGCCGTTTAATAAGGCATTGGCTAAAGCTGTGCCGTGCGGTAAATAGTAGGCATTGGATTAACGATTAACGGACTTCTCGCATTTTAACGGAAGTTAACGTGTCCGTTAACATTTTTAAAAGTTAACTTAAAAGTTAATCCGTTAATCAAAATGTTAACTTCGTTAATTAACGATTAACGGATTAACGAGTTAATGCCCAGCTATGCATATAATTTTCTGGTAGTATATTTTTAGTAGTAATTTTTTTTATTTCATTGTTTGTCACAAGTAAGCAGTTCTTGGAAATTTCGGAATCATTTTGGGAATGCTTCAAATTACGTCTTATGTTCAATTGTAGTGCTTGGAAATTTATGAACTTTTTTGTAAATTTTTAATACAATTATGTAAGAAATATCCAACATTTTGAAATTTTGGACATATTGTAGAAATGCTTCAAATTAGTTCTTCTGTTCGATTGTAATGCTTGAGAATTTAGGACTTTAGGAAAATATCGAAAATTTTGGACGAATTTTTTTGAATTTTGTAGAATTGTTTCAAAGTTTTCTTCTTTTCGATTAATTTTTGCATTTGATTTGAAATAAGTAGGTATATGCATAGCCCCGTTGAAGAACTCATTAGAATAATCAATACTTTCTACGTTTTTGATTTTATTTATTACTAAAAAAAAGTTTTTCACAATATTAAATTTTTGGTTGTACTATGTCTTTCTTCACAATTGTTTTTAATATTATCGTTTGTTGCCTATAACTAGCGTTTTATGAACTTGATAAATTGGAAATTTAGCCAGTGAATTCCAAGTTAATTTTGATTTGTCATTGATGATTGATTCATGTTACATCAATCACGTTTATAAATTTCTAATAATCTATCAAATTTTATGTGTCTAACATTTGGTTCCAAAATTATCAATATAATCAATTTTGTAAATTAAATTTGCTAGAATTATACACCCAAAAAAACTTACACATCTGTATACCAGTTTTCATAAGGTTCTGGAAAAATCACACAAGCTTTTTGAGCCTTTTTCAAAATTATTTTACACATATATTTAATTATTCTTCAAAATGAACTTGATTTTATTGTGTCTTCATATAAAAACCGATGCTTGAAAACCACAGAAAACTTTAACGACCTTGTCCTCGCAACGTGGAAAACTTTATTAAAAGAAATGTCAAACATTTTATTTCACAAATTCCTTTTTTTAAATATAAATGTTTACATAGCCTATAGTATATAGTTATTTTTTTAATTATTTAAAATTCTTACCTTTCTCAAAAATTTGTACAAACATTTTCATCATTCATAATTCAACCAACGGATAATCCAATACATTAAAAAAATAGATTATATGGTTCATAAAGGTAATCTATCATTTCCACAACTATTTTAATACTATTTGTTTCATAATTAATTTTCTTTTTCTGTATTCATTCGAAAGGCTAAAAGATTTTCTTCTTTATTAATTCTATCTTGCGTCACAAATTTAATTACAATGTATGAAAAATATAACCCGATCTTCAGCTAATATGAATATATTATTGTATAATGAATGATAATAATGCATTTTATTAAACGTTCTTGATACACGTGGTAACTGGATATGGAGGTTTTCAAAACATTTATTTCATTTGAATTTTGCAAGATTTAACGTAAAATTATTGATACTTGTAATATTTAATCGAGCACGTGGAAATTGGCAGATATTGTTTTGATCGGTAATCAGAATATAATTCATTACAATATCATATTTTTGAAAATTTATTTGAAACGACCTTTTTTGCAACATGCAAGGATATGCAGTTAATCTTATTCGATTCATTAAAATCCATGATTATTTAATTTCTTATTTTATTCCCGACAGACTAAATTTTCCATATTTCTTATAACTTGCAAGGAAATAGTTAATCTTATTTGATTCAATTAAATTAGTGATCATTTTCTCTATTTCATGTTTGTCTGGATATTTTTTCTTACTGTATGATTTTTCCGGTTGCCTAAAATTGTTATTGCGGTAACAAAGAAAATGTTTTTCTTGGAACGAAAGTTTTTCACTTCAACGACTTTTATCTTTTTTTCCTTTCCTTTAACATCGATTAAGGTCACAATGTTGCACCTAAATTTCATACTTGATTTCATAGATTTTTGATATAGTGACATGGTTTTGAATCACTTTGGAAAATTTATATTTTGCACATGATTTAGCTTTCCTATTTGATGAATAATTTAACGAATTTTTCATCACCTACTTTGAAGCCTTTCAAAATATATTAATATGCTTGTTGCAATAAATAAGGAATATATTTTTATTGATTAGATTTTTTGCGTGTTATTAAGCAATCTTTCAAATAATCTATATCATTAAGCGATCTTTCAAATAATCTATATTAATGTTTATTACCTATTAAATATAAATATGCGATAAATTTTAAATCAACTATAGCGTTTTCATTTGATTTATGCCAACTCCCAAGAGGAATTAGATTTGCAAACGAGATCAGAATTCTTAATAAAGAAGTAGCGTTAAAATCATTCTGTTTTAAATTACACTTTTTTAATATTAAATTGCAATCATTTATTCAAGAGCAAAAAGTATTTTTTACTCTCTTATTGATATAACCGTTTTTTTATGCGCCAGATAACATAAATTAAAATGAAATATGTACCCTAAATAGGCAGTATTTATAGTAACTAAAAGTTAAAAACTCTATAAAAAAATTTCAATCCACTTGAAATTAATTTTGCAAGAAATAAGGTATAAATTTAAATCATTTTTTTTGTTGCAACTTTTACTTTTTTGCAGAAATATTTTTTAATCTTATATTAGTTGGAAGTTTTTTATTTGATTCGCACTATTTCACTTGTAATTAATTTTACCAAAAATGAGATAAAACTCAAAAAATTAGATCATTTTTTTCAACTTTTTTTTAACGCTTCCAAATTGTTTGTAAAATTATTTTTCACGTTTTTTTTAACGTTAGAAGGTATTGATTTAATGGATTTACTATCAATCAAGAAATTTAAATCATTCATTTATCTAATAATTTTCAAAGTCAATTAAAATCTTTCTGAGCATAAAATAAAGTTGAAGCAATAAGCAGTTTTAAGAGGTGTGATTTATTACAAAAATCTTTTTATTCTAAAAAAATCACTACATATAACACTCTTGTTATAAATAGATGATTTTAATTAAGGATATAAATTTCTCATCTACGGATATCGAGAGAAAAATAATTTACAAGAAAATCCGCACGCTTTACTTTAATATTGTCTTCTTACTAGAAATTGCTATTAAAATTTTTGAATTAATTTAATCGAGTTTTTAGTTGAATTTATACTATTTTTTTCATTTTTGTTCATGTTGGCATTGTAACCACAGTTAGATAACCACTTTATATGGTATACTGCTTGACATAGGCTAGCCCTATATCAAGCAGTAAGTGATCACCTGTTTCAAGTGAAAATAGCTCTTCTCTGACTTGGATGTAAAAATGTATCTTTAGTATTAGCAAAATTCTAATAATAAAACTGTACCAATTAAAGATTGGTTAGAAAATCGTTGGTTAGCTCTCTAAAAATTATTGAGTTCTGATTGCTGATATTGGTGGTTATTAATTTTGCTTTATAGATGGCAACCAAACGGTTTGTCAAATTTTTATGTGATGAATTTGTAATCACAATTTTGGAATACAGATGGTTTTGTTTTGTGCAGTCATTCCAAGGAGGGATATTTTCCCTTGGAAACATATTGCTATCCAAGTGGAAATTTTGTGGCGGGTATCAAATCTGAAACTTCTGATTCCTAGTCTATAGCTCTAAGTATTATCCTTAAATATGTACAACAAATACCCTATATTCTCGTATATTCAAAGGTATCCTTTACTCCATAAGCAGGATTATCTGTTCTTGTAGCGAATCCATTCCGCTTCATTCATCATGATACAGTGATAATACTAAAAAGGATTGATAAATTATGTATCTCACGGAAAAAGTACATTATTTAAACAAGTGAGTGCAGACATTAAGGAGACTCTCGGGCCGTAATGTTCGTTATTTACTTTTTAATAGAATGTCGTAATATCTTATCAAGTCCTGCTACCAGGACCAGTGTCTTTATGAATTATTCATTTCCCTGTTTAAACCTACTGGAATCATCTTGCTTCTAGAACTAGGTGATAAATATTTAATCAGTTTCGGCCATATCACACGACGCGTGTCGAACAACTCACTCGACCAGAAAATTGCATAAAACGTATGCAATTAATATTATGATTTATTGGTACATAGTGTCTTGCGAATACTGTAATTTTCACACTACTAAGGAATTTACATTTTTAATTGCAGTGTAATTGATCGAATTATTAAAATAATTATAGGATATTATTATTATTATTATTTTCAAATTAAATCTCGTGAAGTTAATAAATAGCCATAAGGTGAGATTTTATCGAGTTATAATTATTTATATGCATACTATTAGTTTCATACTAATCGCTAATTTTTTTTTGTTTTCTGAAAAAATTTACTCAAAAAATTTTAATATTCAAAAAAACATATATACACCTAAGTCTGTTTTTACACGGAGATTGGTTGCAGAAGAATCCGTGTAAAAAAAAAACGTGTAAAAAAAGACATCGATCTTATACAAAAATGGGTGATTTGTTCCTAATCTCTAAAACCTATTAAAATTGGTGAATAACAAGAATTTTTAAGAACAAGAATTAAATTAGTGCTATTCACATTTGCTTTGACCAGTAAAAATTGTTTGTACGCGCTAAAGGAGAATTCACTTAAATCTTTAAGCTAGTGTTCGCAAACTATCGATACTATCGATGGTTTCAGACTTTTTTCTTTCATAAATACTTTTTTGTGATATGAACATACATCGCAAAAATTAAATTTGACAAAAAAATTTAAGTACATAAAATTTCAAATCGTGCTAAATGGAATAAAATCGTGTAAAAAAATTAAAAATATTCAATTTTCAAACCGTGTACAAAAAGACCGTGTAAAAACAGACTTAGGTGTATATATATATATATATATATATATATATATATATATATTGCATAGTTTTATTGCCAATTAAAATAATATACATTTTTTAAGACAATATGCTGGGTGTAAATGCATTTAAGAGATTATCTTCCATGAGATATCTCTTCTTTTATTTTTTGACATTTTATTTAAGATCGTATGGCCATTGTTTCAATATTCGAGTATGATATTCCTCGCTTAATTCTTTTAAATATATGTTTGGGTGACTTGGTAGTTTTTCATGGTATTTTCTGCTCCTTTCTTTTATCATTTCATTAATAGTTTTAATTTTTAGGTCTTTATGTAGGGTGTCATTTGTAATATACCAGGGTGCGTTCACAATGCATCTAAAAACTTTCGATTGCGCTATTTGAATTTTTTTTATATTTGAATTGCTTGCGCACGCCCATAGCGCAATTCCGTATGTCCAGATTGGGATAATTATTGTTTTATATAAAAGGAGTTTGTTTTCATAGCACATATTTGAACTAAAAAAAAAATCGGTGATAAAAACAGCATTAACTCATTTTAGCTAGGATTTTTTTTGTAACGAATTTTTCCGAATTAATACAATTATATTGTGGATTTCGACGTTATGTTAATTAAAATTTTACATGAAAAATGTGTTAACTTTCCGTTTAATTCTTTCTGGTATTATTCGCTAAATTATGACACATATCAAGTGCCGAAACGTATAAGAATAGTATGAGAATTGACAATATTATTTCATTTTTCAATTTCAACTATTATTTCATTTTTATATTCAATCCAAAAAATAGTATTTTTCTTTGTAAATATTCTCAAAGTATCATCTACAAACCGTAGAGTTCATAAACACATTATCCATTTTATATAAAATTTCATTCTTATATAAACGGTCCATAAAAATATTTAATTCAAACCAACTTTAAATTATTACCATGCAAATTGCTTGAAAATCCACCACCATAAAAGTGATATTGGAAAACAATTTCGCTCCCAACTAATATTTTATTTTTGCTCTCTTGTTCGTTATACATACTTTATTACAAGATAATAGAATATATAAAATTAAAATGCATGGCAGAAAATTTGTATGAATTTATAAAAATGAAAATCCTTTTGCTTTGTGAATACGAAATGGATTTCTCTGCTTTAGATGACAGATTTCCATATCGTGTATGTTTCCAAGTCCCTAACTTATTTAAGGATGAGCCAGGTGTCTACGACAGACACACGACGATGTAATATGAAATATTGATATAAATTTAATATAGTAATAGTAACATGACATGGAAATTAATGGTCAAGATGGTAATTCTGATTTTTGTAATAATCATCAACTGGCACTCCATTAAATGAATCATTTTCTAACAAATTTCATGAAATGTCTTACAATTTACCATAAATATTCATATAGTAGTTCGTAACTTTAGTGTTCATCGTATTGCCCAACTATAGTATTCATGATACTCTTACCCCTAGTTTTAACTATTCATATAACTTTCGGGGTTTCTTGCTGTGAAAAATGTATTGTAACTTGGGCTAAAAATAAATTAAATTCAACGAGTTAATCTAAGAGTGTGAAACTTTTGATTAAAGGAAAATTTTATTGTCACACACTTAGTAGAACGAATTTACCTTACTCTAATTTAATTTTCAGCGAAAAGTTAATGTGAAGTGTTATCTCACAAACATGCAAATTTAATGAAAGTTAAAGGATTTGTCTGAGTAATTAGGACTTTGCATGGGTTTATGAAATTATGAGCAATAAATTTGATAGCTATTAATTTCAAAATTAACATTTTGCTTCTGATATTTATTCAACCTCTTATTTTGTTTAAACTATTCAATAGCACTTTGTTAATATAGTTTTGTTGCAATGAAATATTTGAATAGTTTAGAATTTTTTTGAAATTTTGAGACATTTTATTACTTCATATGTTCGTGTATCTTCAAATAGGTCACATACGAAATAATTCAACCCCTAACTATTGTGCTTTTTACAAAACGTTCAAGATCGGGTTACACCCATTCCCAGAATGACCCATATTTCAACAGACACTTTTATACTTTCATGCATAATTCAGTATTTATGATAGAACTGAAACTATTAATCAAAATTATATAAAAATAGTGGAACTTGACTCTAATGCTCGAAATCCATTATACTATCTTGTATTTATTTAAATCTCACTGTCGTTTTGATAAAACGCCCTATAATAAATGGGCAGATATTTGACCATTATTTGTTTAGGGTGCGTCTATCTAAAAATAGTTACCTAAATTAGTTGGTTTTTATGATCTATAAATGATTAAGTAGTTTTTACATTCTTAAGAAGAAAATAGGACAAATCGAAGTAGGATTTCTAAAAAAAATCATTTTATATGAATATTGCTATAAAAAGGCAATTCAGAGGACACAAAAAAATGAAATAGTGACTGAGACATTGTATATACACATCAACTCTTTAGACGGTTTTAAGAAATCAGAAACAATTTGTGCATAAAAATACTAGATTTTTTTTTATTCATTGCAATGGAAAATTATGTCTAGTATAAATCTGAATATTGAAAATTTCCGAGAAAATTTCAATAACATGATACTTGTGAATCATGACAACAATTATATTAATTATTTTCTTCTTCTATTTACGAGCTGATGTAAATGAATCTGATTATTAATGGAAGTGTATAGTAAATAATTATAGTTATTACAAATTTTAATTGGTATTATATAATAAGATAAATATTAATAAGCGTGAAACAAATACAAAAATCATCATTTGGACCACATTACTTAGAACAACACATCTATATAAGTAAAAAATAATTATCACAGAGTGAGAAATATTATAGAATAAACTAGGAAGGTGTGTGTTGTTTCGTATCTATAATGACATCTTGTCCCTCAGGGCTTTATTATTTAAAAAAAATGAAAAAATGTGCTTTCAATGCCATTTTCTTGAGGTAAGAGGTATAAAGGTGGATATACTTGTATTTAAGAATGATGTATTGAATTAATATACTTGAACTTTGAATAGAACAGCACACAAAAAGTGTATAAAAATAAAGAAGTATGTAAAATACAACGTGAGGTAGAACATTGAATAGATTGGGACATAGAAAATTTGCACAATGAAAAGAAGTAAATAAATAATGAAACTTAGAACATTGCATATAAAAGGCCATAAAAATATGTTAAAATCTAGAAGCACGTAAATACCAATATGATGAAGAAAACATTAGGGTAATAATGGAGTATTAATGGATCTAGGACTGCCCCAACTCGATTCAAGGAAGATTAGTGTGAAGGATTTTCCATTGCCATCCCACACCTCAGTGCTCGAAATGGTATATTTCCAATTGAGAACATAATTTTTGATCTAGGAAAATGGATATCGCTACTGCATGATGTCAAATTATCCAGAGCGAGGTTCGAACTCACGACCTCGTCTAGACGGTCAGGGTCATGGTACAATCGTAACTACCTCACTCATCATGTAATTGTATTTGAAGAACTTCATGTAATTAAAATTAACATACATTCATTGACTGCTTGTATTTTTTTACTTTTCGCTGGCGATATAATCTCATTTTATGAACAGCTGTAATATCTGTTTTGCCTAAAAAATATTTTCTATTTCAATAACTTCAAAGATTTATAGAAACTACGAATAATATAGAAATAATTTCTAATCAATAAACTTACGTTTAGTACACAGCCAAATGTTTAATTTGTTCCATTATTTCCAAGGAACAGGGTAAAATATTCTTCTGATTCAGGCATTTTTCATTAAATCAAGTTCAATTTGTACTACGATGTAACTTTAAAATGTTTATTTATCTATGCCTTGTTGTTATCGGTACGCATATAACGTTGATGCCGGTATGCATACAACGACAAATCTCTATTCACATACACGACGACTAATCACAATCGACCCGTATAGAAATGATATCATCGAGAGCGAATGACGAATCATTGGCACTCGACTCTTATCTGCCGTAACGCACTTCCGTTGCATCTGTACGGATTTACACCCTAGTCGCGCCTAAAGAAGTTTTAATTCAACAATGCAAATGCTGGAAATAGTAAGGCCAATAGAAAACGATCTATTATTTCCCGGATATTTTCGTTCCATTACCTGATTATTTTAAACAACATTTGACCCACTATTTCACATATCCCAAAGTCCCTTATTCACTAATCCACTCATAAATCTCCCATGTACGTACACACGATAGTTGGCCCGTAATCGCCGCTGGATTTCGACCAAAAGTACGCGAATCCGACAAAGGATTTTCCGGTATAGAATTGTGGTCGCTATAGCGGCGTCAATGTCGCTAACCCCGATTTAACAACATCGGTATAAGAACACACAGTCCGCGTTTTCACATATTATATTCAAGTTTTCAAATCGATTTTCCTCGCATGAAATTCATTCATATCGTGGCTATAATCCACAAGCTAGTTTAGGTGTAATGGCACACGCAACGAAGGAGGCAATACGGTAAAGGGACCTTTTTAGAATTGAAATTACTTGCAATGAAATATGGTAAAAATTGCTATTTTTATAAAAAATAAATCATATATAAATGAAGATTAAAATCATAAATCAGCAACAATTTTAAGAATTAATAAAATGATATATTGTTGTTATGTTGTTAACTTACTTTCTCCAAATGAAAATGAGTTATGAATAAAAATTTGATCTATATAATTATTATATAATTTATTATTGTTAACAAGTATTGCTAAAACGATACATTTATCCTCTCAAATTTTCTTTAAACTTTTCTCTCAAAGTATGATATAAACCTAATTCACTATATAAAGGCGTTCAAAGTAGCTATTTCAATTTTGTCAGTATTATGATGATCGCACTACAATGTTGTAATTTTTTATGCCTCAGTATTTAATGTAGAAGACATTGTATGCTCAATTTAAGAATTTCTTTCATGATTAGAAATAATTCACTAAATTTGGTAATTATATGATTATTTAATTTTAATTTTATCATATTTGGGAGCATTACTTTCATTTCACTAATATTTTTATATTATCTCTGACCATAGTCAGAAGGTCTTTTTTTCTACAATTTTATTTGTTGACCATTTCAGGACAGGTTAACAAATTACTATAAAATTAATAAACACGAAAAATCACGATACTATTACTTCTTACATAATTTATTTTTTAATTATTTTAATTATATTCATGTAATTTTTTGTGCCTCACACAGTATTTATCTATTCAAGTTTAACATTACATGTCCAATTATGGATTTCTTTCATGATTGGAAATAGTTCAATTTTAATTTTATCATACTTGAAAAAGTATCTTTCATTTCACTATTATTGTTCATATTATTTATGAAACTTAGAATAATTTCAAAAATATTTAGAAGTTTTTCATCTATTTTTTCACAAGTGCGCCAAGTTATTTAATTATCTTTTATAATAGATAAAAATTTGCATATGAATACAGAATTTAGGTGTACTTTCAACTTCCTTAGCTATAAAGAATACCCTGAGATATTTCCGAAAAGTTTCATAAAATCTTTTCACAATGATTTACGTATTTTCTTAACCTTTAAACGTATAATTTATTCCGAGAATTCCGAGTTTCCATTTAGATTAGAAAACCTGTGATTCTAAAACACCACATTCACGTCGCAATTAAGAAAGCACGAGGAAATATACGAAAAACATTTTCATGTTAATCGGAATACTATGAATATTTAATTTTGATATATGAATATCCAATATCTATGGACGGGAAAAATATATTTGTGTTGAGTTACCGATTGATTGATTTTTTCAATGAACCCAAATTGGCAAAAATATGTAAAAGAATTTGTTTGGAGAATTTTCTTTTCAATTACCGTTAATACCTTTATAAGTAATTAATTTCCATTCTACAATTTTCATGAAAATTTTATTTAATGCCAAAGGCATTTATGTTATAACTCCCTTTTCGGCTTGACACCTTCATATATAACATTGTCTACATCTGACTAACTTATAAATATTTAATGTCATCGTCTGACCGAGAAAAAATATGAGCAATCCCATGTATCATAAAGATTCCGAGCACAGTTTATAAAAATATAATAAAATGGGGATATAAAAGATAATATACATAATATTTACAATAAACGAAAATGAACCGCAACTGTAACTAGAATATAAAAATGATAGGAATATAAGTTGCATTATCGAATGGAAACACGTAAAAGAGCAATTATCGTTTGAAAAGCGACATGTTTTTCGTTATCTGTCAGGTTGTAAGAAATGCCCTTTGTAATTTCATATATTGCCTTTATAACTATACATATAATGGTCTCAAACTCTAATTAATTTTTTTTTTTTAATTTTATATGAATATATTTAAGAGAAAAACAATCTTCTGTATGCAAGTGGAATGCAGATTGTGTGTTCGGATTACTGGATTATAGTGAAAAAGTCAATCAAGTTTTAATAGTTGATACTGAAAATATCGGAATTTTTTTCAAAAATTTGTCTAGTAAGGATTACTGGATGTCAGTCTATGGACGTGTAGGATTAGTGAGCTTTTACCGTATTTTTCTCAATAGATGTCTTTTATATTATTATATTAAAATCAATGCCCTGCATATAGCCCTTTCAAAACATATCATTTGCATTTATTTATTTTTTGGTTAGATTCATTAAAAAATAATTCAATTTTTAACAAATACTAAAATTATTAATTTTCTTCGGATAATATGAAATATCTCGCAAAAAAATCTACTAATTTGTCGCATTTCTTTGGAAAAATTTAATTTAGTTATGACAGCAATTAAATATGAAAATTATAATTAAAAATTGCAAATTTATTAAGTCCGCAAGTTTTGGCCTACGTCGAAAAGTACATTAGATGAAAAAAAGAAATACATTTGTACAAATTAGATTAGTTCATTTGTACAAATTATATTAGTACATTTGTACAAATTAAATAATACATTAATTAATACATTAATTAGTACATTAATAAGTACATTAATTAGTATATTAATTAGTACATTATTTAGTATAATAATTAATACATTTGTACAAATTCCATTAGTACATTTGTATAACTATCACTAGACTAATTACACGTTTCTGTTTTTGAACATCATCAGCTGTACGTACAGTTTTAATTTTTTATTTTTTTATCACAACAAATAACACATATCGAACAAACAACTATATGACTATGTTCAGTAAAATTCCCAGCTAAATCATAATTGAAAAAATGTGATTTTCTGCTATTTTTCAAAAATTTGTAACATGGTCATTTTTACCCCATAGGCGGGGTAAAATAGGACGACCAGGGCAAACAGGTCTCTACTGTTTTATGAAATAATATCTAAATTATTCAACCGATACAAAATATAAATTTAATGGGTGCATTTTTAATAGAAATCACACTCTATATAACCTTAATCTGGTTTTTAGTCAGAAATATTAATCAGGAGAATTGGAATATTTATAGATTTATATTTTCTAAAATAATTTTTTTTAACTCAAATTACTTGTTTTTACTATTTTAATTGGTCTTTTTTTACCCTACACAGATATGAGCTTTTTTAAAGTTTGTATAAAAAACACTGCTGAATCTAACTTAAAAATAACAATACATCTTAAATAACAAATAATAACGTGTACCTATATATTATTTGAAGGTCTCGTAAATTAAACAACAGTGCTCACAACCAAAAAGCTAACAATGAAAAAAAAAACTTTTGTTATGGATTTTCAAATATTGCCGTTTATCTCCAGAATGTGACGTCGTAGAAACTGTGATGGTTGGTTAATTATTAAAAAAAATATTTATTTCACAATGACTGTTAAAAAATTAAGCAAGTTTTTGAAATTAGCTGAATATAATGAAAAGCTGGTTATACATTTTTTTTCTTTATTGTTGTTAAAAAAATCTTAACTTTTCTTATTTTTGAGATATCGGTGGTGGACTTTTTACCCGCGGACCTTTAAGTCCCGCTCTTCCCTATCCCGAATACATATTTAACTATGTATTTCTATATAGTGTAACGAACAATATTTTCGTAACTATATTTCCAACTTCCAGAAACTCCTATTAAAACAGCGTGCAATATAAATTCGTAATGGTTTGAACTCTCTCAACTCTTAACAACCCCCCAAAGGTTATGTTTTGTTTTTCTTTTGTTTCTTTGCCCATCACACGTGGTGTTTTACACTTGAATAATCCCGAATTTCATTCGACCTACCTTCATATTTAAATCTTATATCACAGAAAGCACATGATTATCAATATGTCTATAAATTACAATTGTATTGACTCACTAAATATATAACTACAATTGAGTATTGTATGTATTGTTTCCGCTGACATAATACAACACTGCCGAAAACTGCATTGCGCAGGACTCTCCGCACTACCTACTCTAGGCTTGATACTACCCTTCAGGTGTAGTTAGAGCAAAAAAACATAATATTTACGGAAACTATTTCTACATGTGTAGTTGTATGTGGGAAGTAGTTTTACAAGAGCAAACAGCGGTTAGAGTTGCTATTGAGATTGGAATAAAATTGATTCGTAGACATTTGCGGGAAATTGATGTGCTAGCAATGTAGAGTACACTGATTCAAGATATATAGACTTAAATTATTTCTGTTTGCATATATATATATGTGCATATAAATGTACATCGATAATTAATTACATTTACATATATGTAGCGTATGCATATATACACACAACACGAACCTATGACTATTTATATTTGCTTTACATGGATTGTATTGCCTAATTATTTTCTTGTCAATTGTCTTTATTTTTAAAGGTAAAAAAGTTTTGGAGCACGTGTAAGAACTTATCATACACACACACACACACACACACATATATATATATATATATATATATATATATATGTATATGAATTATTAATTAACACCAATTAAAAAACGGTGTAATTAAAACCTGCAAGTTTATTAAATCCATACGTATCAGTCTACGCCGAGACTGTCATTAAATGAAAAAAAAAAATGCACTTGTATAACTATCACAAAACTATTTCACTAGGGTTTTATACAAGCAATTAACAATTTGAACATTGAAACAAAGTTAAAGTACATACAATTTGCAATTGGCCTGAGAGTTAAAAAAAAATTAAATTAGGATTTATAGTTTCAACACTGAAACTTCATTCAGTTGCTTGTTTGTTCAGCATATTGTTTAAACTTCTTTAAACATAATTTAGCAGAATGTCTATTTTTTGTAATGTTTATCTCATATAGATAGCATAATAGATTCATAGCATAAAAACGATTTTAGTTTTAATATTGCATTGAACACTTTCAAATTTACTTAGGAATTTTGTTTTTAAATTTTTTTTTGAGAATTTATATTTCAAATATTTATTAGTATTTTTGTTTAATTATAAATATAACGCGGATTATTTATATATTTTTAATTTATACCCTATTAATTTTTCCATTACTATTTATGTAACCCGCAATTATATAACTTTTGCCATTAACTTAATATTTAATCCTTGTTTCAAAACTACTTATTAAGCTGTTACTAATTCAATCAATCTCTAACATATGAAAAAAGTTTTTCAACCGGCCAGTTTTCGGTAGTTAGCAAAAGTTCTGCTCTAGAAATGTACACCACAATTTCTGGCCGACACATAAAGCTTCATCCGCTGGTTTTATTACCACATATTAGTATTTTCTGACTTTTATTATATAAATCCAAACGAAAAACGGAAATAAAACTTTTCAGTATTAAATTTTCCGATTGTGAGTCTATAAACTTTAGTAAAAAAAGTAGTATTTTTAGATTTTTTTTTTGAGTAAAACTTTGCCTTAGACAAGAAACTTTTCAGAACTGTAAATGAGCTGTATTTATGTTTCTATTTTTTTTTTAGAAAACGTACATCTTGGATTTTATAGTTTATACGATTTATTGCTGCATTCTGATGTTAGGAAAATTAATAAAAACTACAATAACTTTCGATAGTTTTAATAAATAATTTTCATTCAACTAATTTAAAAGCTTGCTTAATTTTTCAACAGTCTTTATGAAATAAATATTTTTCGTTATTAATTGGAAACTGACCTGTTGATTTACAAATATTTATTTAGGCCAAAATACACCTTTTAGGCATAGTTATTTTTAGTGTCATGAACTGATTATAATTTATACATAACTGATTATAATTTATACGTAACTCCAAGTTAAATATTCCGATAATTGAAAAATAATATTCAAAAAATAATAATCAGAGAAACGATTTTAGGATTTTTTATTACTCTTATTGACGATTTTATAAATATTCATTATCCCACTTATTTTATTAAAACCTACTAATTGACCCCAAGTTATAGATTATGTACTATTAAAAATTTTAAGTTTTCGGTTGGGTTCTGGCTTTTTTTTTGTTTTATAATGACCACAAACAATTTTGTATCCACTTACCTTTACGTGTTAAAAATCAAAGGCACTTTTAGAACGCAATAAGATACAAAACTAACAACAAAATAAAATTTTTAAATTGGCCAAAAAAACGGTTAAAATTGGCCTGAACTGATAACGTGCGTCCAGTAGGTATCGCGCGGCAATACTGACAGCGAAAAGCACGCCGAACCAGAGCTTTATACGCAGAGAGCCTGCGCCAAAATCAACTGTTTCGCTTTTTCCCCTCACCGCTCCGCCTCTACGTTTCTACGTTTCGACATACAAACGTAGTATAGAAATCAGCCGTAGCATACGTAGATAACATTGGCGTAGTACCAATAGTTTATGCGGTTTGGTTTGATAGCTGAAATACAAAATTTGTCCAATTTTGGTTTTCATCTATTCAGCGAAAAATCTACGGTTAACAGTCTATTTTTTCATTTTTTTTGTTCAAATTTAAATAAAGCTCAAAATTTTATTAAGTTATCTGATTTTTTAATAGATGTATGTGTAATATACATCTATAATACTAACTCTAATAACACAGGCCCAAAAAATAAAAAAAGTTGTCTATGTTGGGTGTGTGACATATGTTTTCCAATTTACTTTTTAAAGCAAAACATGAATCTGGAATACTGGGGGGAAAAATGGGATAGGGGTCTGTAAAAATAAAAGAAAGGCAAAGGCTCTGATCTAATGATTCATTCCTGGTAATTTTGCATGATAATTAAAATTTTGTAATTTCTGTAGTTACTTGGCACACATCCCTTTAAATCCCTTTAAATTACCTGTGTAACAGATTTCTGATACGCTTTTTCATATTTATTTTCGTAATATAATTATTGCAATAATTAAATGAATAATATTTGAGTTTTTTATTTTTTTTATTTATATATATATATACATTTTTATATTTATATACATTATTTTTATATATCAGTCAGACAGAGGTGCCTGGTATGAGAGATTATGAAAAACAGTTTTCATATTATATATATATACATTTCATTTGACTATTTCATTGATATAATATCTATTATAATTAAAATATGTTTATATATATAACTCTTCCGTCTTCTTTGTCTTCAATTTCCTTATAGTATTACTTTATTTTTCTTTTAGTTTTAGAGTTTAAAAGAGTTTACCGTTTTATTCTTTTCTATCTGCATATGAATTATTTCATATGCAGAAAATGATAACGTATCATTTACGTTATCATTTTCTATATTTCAAAATTTACAATAATGCAGTTTTTTCAAAAATACAATTATTAGAATAATTTTATTTTTCACTCTTCTTTCTTTATAAAAACACGTTGACCGTGTGTGCGTGTAACTCAGTTGCTAGCTGACCGTCTCACGATTGATTTTTTAATTATAATTTTAAATTATTTTATATTTAATTATTTTTGAGAACATGTGCATTATAACACTTTATATATTTGCTAAAATTATTAAAATTTATAAATTAATTTAATAACGATTAAATTTTATAATTTTATATTTATTCTTTTAGTGCGTCTTTGATCTCGAATTTTTATGGATAATGTTAAAAAATCCTTCCCGTACGAATAGTTTTTGTATGACTTTGTGATTAATTTTTTAATTATGAAAATGCATAATTACGTTCTCGCCACTTCGTAGAGAACAGTAAAAAATAATGATTTAATCCTGTGTGCCTTCATCTCTGACGCTTTCAGGAGTTTTTCACATGTGCCAAAGGGCAATTAGTTAGAAATATAATATAATGCTCAAATAATACATTGAAAAAATATAAAAAAATCTATAAATATTTTAACAATTTTACATCTGGAAAATCTAAGTAAATTACTGAGGTATTATATTTTTTGTATAGCTTTATTAAATCTTTTTAATGCTCGTAGACTTAATATTAGGATCTTTATTTGAATATTAGTAGAATAATTCATCGTAAGGAATTCGTAAATGAATAACAATAACAACAACAATAATAAAAGATTTAAAACTTATAAATGTAAAAATAAAATTATTCGTAGATTGAATATTTTTTGAAGCCTTATTTAATTTTTTTCTCAGCTATTTTTTAGTGATCAAAATCAACTATATATTCAGTTTTTTAATAAAAATATTGTTCACTTATAAAATTATTGGCATTGTAATTCTGATATTCAAAAGACCTTGCAATAATAGACAAACTATTGATCATATCAATAACGTCTAATCTAAACTTTTATTTCTTTAATTTGTTTGATATTAATTTATATTTGTAAAAATTTGAAATTTTATAATTCATTTATTATTGTTTCGTTATCTTCATTTATAATAAAGATATTATTCGACATGAACTGAACAATGGTTTTAATTAATATAAAATAGTAAGTAGTAAAATACTTCATATTTAATCTTTTGGGATTTTGATAAAACCTCGCATAGTGATACAGTTGATAGTCAAAACGAATTTCTTAAAATATTATAGATCTATGAGAAGTGGTTTAGATATAAAAATTAATTAAATTTCGAAATATAGACTGTGCTGAATTTTAAGTCAATACATTAGTAATACTCTTTGTAAATATATCATAAACATTTATTAATATAAAACATCAACAGTAGGAAAATAATTATTTAGAATATAAAATGTGTTTTTGAATATGGTAATAAAAATAAAAAATATTTATTACAAAATGTTTTCCAACTCCGAAATCAAAATCCATCCATTTCGTCGATACACTGCAATAGCGAAACGATTTTAATATGCAACTATAGGTTAATAATTAAGAACGTTTAAGTGAGCAATTCGTACCGGAACAGGACGTTTCTACGCCTCTACGTTTCCAAAGTACTGTAGTGATCAGTCGCGTCATGGGTTACGTAAGATTTTTATCAAACCATTTGATAAGAATGATCACACATTTAAAATGATCTCGAAAAAAAATCTTACGGTGTAAAACGAGCGTTAAAAATCAATAATATAAGATATGCACAGGGAAAAAAACAGAAGAAAAAAGGAACGTGCGTTATTACATCATGAGCATCGAGGAAAACCATTGTGCATTTTTAGAAAGAGTATTGCCTAGTTAGGAGTTTAATGGAATTTATTGTGCACTTGTATCATTTCTCTAAGGGTAGGTCGAGCTGTATCAAGTACAATCGCACATAAATTTAGAGGGAATGCGAGGATAATTACCCCTGTGAGGTTACAGTTCGTTACACTGCGTGGACTATAAAAGAGAAATATTTATATTATCATTAAAGTTTAGCAAAGATAATAATTGCTTAAGTATTAACATTATTTGCACATGGGGTAGTACAGTATTTATTTAGCTTAAATTTACATTGTTCAAAATTGTTGAATTTAACGAACTAGTAAAACAAATCAATTTAAATCTTGTAACCATAGTCATAGCCTTAACTTATTTAAAATGGAATATTATTTTTGTAACTGATATTATATGCTTTTTAACGTGAATAAAACGATTAACATATTCAAAACTTTAAAAGAAATAATTATTTTGGCATACATATTGTCAAATTTGCCATTTACCTCAACAGTATTAACCATTTTATTGATGAATTTGATATGAATCGAATATAATTTTTTAATTCGTTTGGTAAATACTTTTACAATATTCAATTCTCAAAAATACAACCAAATTCTAAATTTAATTTATCGGAAAAGAGCATAAATCCCTCTTTTATTCAAATGAAATCCCGAAAGCTTTGATACGCTTGCTACTACAATATCATCTCTACCGTAGAATGACGTGATCTTTTATTGAATTTATAAATGTGATTTATTTGGAATTTTGAAACATATACTTTTATCATATTTTCGTGAAAGGCAAGGAAAAGAAATCAGTTTTTTAGAAAAATAATTCAGAAAAATTAGCTTAAAAATTTATTCTTTAGCTGAAAAAATTTAGATGAATTGAATTCTATGAACAAAATTCGTGTAATTTTTTAAATCTAAAAGAAATGGTAATATGTTTATTTTCACTCTCTTATTTTACACCTTCATTGTTGGAGCCTTCTTATGGAATAAATTATGTAGACATACATCGAAATTTGCTCAAGCATCGAATTTCTTTTATTTTTACTTTATTTGTAACGAATTATACTTTATTTGAAACGAACACCTTCAAAGCGTTTCAAGCAATCCTGCAGTTCGAACAACCTGATATCAAACAGTAGTGAAAAATATTTTTACTAAATATAATTCAAAAGTATGTTGTCAAGTAAAAATAGTCTTTTCTGGCATTGCTGCACATTAAAATATATCATCAATATTAGATAAATTCTAATAATAAAAATATATTATATACAGAAGGGCAACTGATGCTACATCATAGCAGCTTATAGAACTATTCAGTTCTTATTCATAATAAAAAAATAAGGACTAAAAATGTACTAAACGAGTAGAAAGGCAGCGAGGAGGAATAAATAATGTGAAAATCATACTAAAATTAAATCAATAATCAATAAAAAAAAGTGTTCATCTGCATTCGATTGTAGAAATTAACATATTTGAAACGTACAGAGTTTCATTGAATATCCTTCATAAATTTCTATCCGCTAATTAAATCCACGTATCGCATATATTCCAATTTAATGTATAATTCCGCCTACCCCCATTGGAGTATTTCATTACCAGGACCTTATATTAAATTCGGTTATCACAGATTTCGGTATTAGCCTTACATAACCGTGTCGTCAACAATCGTGGGTGCTGATAAGGAAAAGGTTCCATCGACCTTGACACTTATTTAGTTTGGCGAATTCATTTAGTTAAATCGCTACAATTTTGCTGATGTCGTGCCGCATCCGCGCCGAAGTGTCAGTCCAAATCATCTGCCGGGCCCCTTTTGTTTTTGAGCGTCAATTTGATTATGATTTAGCCTCGAGGTAGGAGGGTAATAGGTACTTAATTCCGTATTAGGCGTGGGAATTTAATAAAATTATTTTCTTATTTATGCAATGGGTGGTAGATTTTTTTTTAAGAATTCGTATTGAATTGAAGTGGGTAAAGGACATTTTGATTTCCTTAAATGGAGCATAGATAAATATTTCTAAAAGTATCTTAATGTGTCTGGCGTAGGAATTTATTGAAGTCACTTTTTTATTCATCTTTAAATTTCTATTTACTCATGGAAAAAATTGTATCAAATTATATGGAAAGCGGTATATAACTTTAAAATAGTACGGGAATAAAAATTTCCTAGAGTACGTGCCAATCATTGGATGTTGAGAATAGCAAATACTTAATTTATTTTATATTATACGTGCAACGAGTGGTATATATTTCCTTTAAAATAATAGTTGTTAAATGATTTAAATCAAATTATATTTTAACTACTATATTTAACGATTATAGAGCATTCCCAAAAGTACCAATTTCGTATTAGATGCTGGAATTTTAGATGGTGGTATACGTTTTCCTACATAATTTTATTTCTATTGAAACAATTTTAAATACATCACACATCAAATTAAATACAATGTAGTAGAAGTTCGACAACTTGAAAATCGAGCATAGTTAAACATTTTCTTCAGTAAATTTATAAGTATAGCAAATCTATTATAATAGATATACTAAGCAAATAAATTAGCAGAAAACAATCATTTGAAAAATTATTTGCTTTAAGAGTTTTAAGTTTTTCAAAATTGAGCTTGATTAAATATTTTTAAAAGTATCTTAGATGACTTTGGACGTTTAGGATAGCTGATAGGGTTTCCACATAAGGAGTGGTAATTCATTATAAATTTTTCTCTATTTTTTTTTTAAAGAACATTGTTCTCATATTTATTACATTATTTCTGTAGAAATACTATTTCTGGAATATATTGCTGTAATAAACGTATAGCTCATCAGTAGAAATTCCATAACATTAGGGAAGCTAAAATAGAAATAATATTTTTTATAAACTCTTTTTTAAATTTGTATCATCTCATAAAGTTATAAATTTTTTAATTCATCATTATTTGTTCATAAAGTTTCTAAAAAAATTTTTTTAAATGCATTACTCGATGAATTTTGAGGGACATGGAACTTTTCGAAACCAATTCAATTATATTTTGATTTTTATGAATTACATTTCAATTGAATAATACGACATAGTCGCAATAAATAACTTGCGAACCAACGTGGGTAGCAAAGTTTGTCAAATTATTCAATTTACTAATATATAATTCTTTATTTAGATGCCTTGCATAAGACAATTGAACCTTTGCAAATTTAATAATGGAATTTTACTGGAAAAGCTAATATTTTACACCTTTTTTAAATAGATAATTTCAAGGGATAGCAAAAATCACAAAAATATAATGTGATTGCAAAATTTTTTTCATAAAATATCCATGAAAGATTTAATAAAAAAAAACAATGTACTTTGAATCCAATCTATATATTAAAAGAGGTGAACTATATTAATGTTAGATTTAGCTTTCAGTTATGGTTGCAATTCCAATTCCAATTCACTGAAATCTGTTTACAGATTTATTAATGAACGACAATTTGCTTCTGAATGATCTAAAATGCATCCAGTTAGTATTTTAAAATTGATAACTGTTATTGAATGCAATCATCCAGTAATTTATATAATCGTGTTTTCCTGGTAGATTAACCTTGAGACCAAACGCATGCCAACTCTTTGCATTTAGTGCACACGCGACGTCGTCTATTTTTTATTCATTTATGGATTTGTTTTGAAAATGCATTTCTAATAATTCACAATTTACATAATAGATATCAAGTACTAATGTTTTTTCTTCATCATCTTTTTGATATTCTTTAAGGTATATCTAAACTATAGTGTAAGCACCATAGTCACATCTTTATGCATCTGAAAAGAATAGATTTCAACCAATAATTTTATTAAATATTTTCGGTAAAATTTGAAATTTACTTCAAGTAAAAACTTGATATCAAGCAAATAAAAATTCTGTAATACCAATATCTGAAGTTCCTGTATTTTATTTAGTTATATCATTATTTAAACAGACTTTTTTAATTTTTAAGCTGATTTTCGCCTCAAAAATTGCAACTAAAGCTATATGAATAGATATTTTCTGCGAACTTTATAATTATTAAAAAATAAAAAACGCAAATTAATAAATCCATTTTTGATGGATACTACAAATATAATAAATATGTAATAAAATTGCGATCTTGTTTTTAATTTGTTATTGAAAATATACGTTTAACCTTACCTTAAACTTGCGTGTCTCTAATGATCTTAACTGCTGGAAAATTATCTATCCGGGTTGTCATTTTTAAAGTTGCATCTATAATGAAGACAATACTTACTAATTCATTGATATTGTTCTTTTCCAAAGCTTACCATATTTTTTTCAAAATTTTTATTTTAAGTCCCAGACGATTTATATGGTTTATTATGGTTTCATTTTTTATTGATTAAATAGAACGAAGGAAAATTTCTGTAAAATATTTTATGTGAGAAGATAATTAGAATAATTTGAATCATTCACAGTAAATTACTAATCAATTTTGTGAAATTAAATAAACCTGAAAAATTAAATAAAAAATATTTGGGTTTATCCTATATTTATTTGATATATTGTATCACATTAGAGGAATTTCACTACATCTTAAGTCTTGCTCCATTTTTCGTATCATATAGGAATCAACAAACATATATTGCATAACAATTCATATCTATACATAAAACATATTGATTAAAAAAAATATTTTTTATTTAAATGCAAAATTCTAAGTTTATCCAATTTTTTCCAAATGCTTGCTCTTGTTTTACATATAGTATGAATCAGTTATTGGGCTATGTATGAAATATATTAAAATAACTTTAACAAATCTCCGGTTATTAATAATTAATATACACATAATGTTGCTAATTCTTACATGTTTATGCTACTTCTACTGTTACTAAAATTTATTACCAAATTTGGTAATATTAAAAAAAAATAAACAAAAAATCTTTGAAGTAAATTGTTTGATTATCCTTATAATACTTGGTAAAGGAATATAAAAAATACGAAAATAGAATAATATACTACATAATATAATTTTCTATGAAAAAATGCGTTGATTTAGCTAAATATATCTATAAATTCAAATATCTTTCTACTAAATATGTGAGTATATAAAATGATATTGCAAATTATCCCGTAATCATCAAACCTGAACTTGAGAAACTGATATCAAATACGTTTTCAAAAAATACTAAGCAAAAAATTAATTTTTGTTAAAAAGTCAAAATATTATGCTTTTTAAAATATTATTATCAACAAATAATATTATTTCTCTTTATCTTATTTCGTTTATAATGATTCCAATTTCGGTAAATGCACTTCTAAAAACTTTAGTGCGTTTTTATAAAAATTGTTGCCAATAAATTGTGTTCTGCACCTATAACACAGCCAGAAATGATCAAATATATTGCTTAATAAAATAGTAATAATATATAATATTAATAATAATAAAAAATAAATCTGAGACTTATAATACATATCAGGTAAATATAAAAAATCAAAGAATAAATTAGTAAATAAGAAAATAAATATATAACTATGTTTTAGATATATCATCATAAGTAATTTTTTTCACATTTATCAAATTCTTTTACTACTTACAAATATTGATTTACTTACATTCAACAACATTTCTAAAGTAATACGCTTATTATTAGAAGTCAATCTTCAAAAATATTGACTGTTTTTCATTAGTATGAGAGAAAGCTATTCCATATAAAATAATCTAATTAGAGTGAACTTTCTTCTTCACTTTTTAAATCAAATTGTTTTCCATCATATAAAACACCGAAACACATAAAAATTCACGTTATAAGTACCTAAACATACATATTTTTATAATATAGTAAAAAATACATTAAATTTTAGTAAAAACACATTTTTCTAAAATGTATTTTTGCATTAATTATAAATATGTATCATATTATATACATAACGAATAATCTAATGTATTATATAATAAATGACCTATATTTTAAATATGGTATTTACATTGTTTTGCGATTTTAGCACCTTTGGTGGAATCACACTTTTTAGGCGCCTATATATAATGGTATCATTACACTTTTTTGGAGTTTCCATCACACTTTTTCTGGTTCATTTATTACATCTAAAAGCTTGTTCTCTTCGAGCGTGAGTTTGGTATTTTCCTTAGTGTCTGGTATGATTTGTGGAGTTTCTTCTGATAAATTTTGGGAATTATTTTCAAGGTTTTTAGCTTCTTCTGGTTTGAAGATGCTGTCAGATGAAGCATTGGATGTGTGGTCTAAACCAGTCATCTGAAGTCTTAATTCGTCATTGAGGTTGTCATTTACCTCCATGGTATCACTATCCCAGGATTGGCTGCGAAGTGAATTTACCCGAGGTGTTACACAACCTCCGACCCAATGCTCTTTCCACGACTCTAACCTCATGACCTGCGATAATTTACATTAGAATTTTGGAAAAAAAATCACAGATTCATTAGAAATGCTAACATTCAGATAGGTCATACATTCCCTTTCAAGGAAAATATTCATGAAGAGTTCATATCATTCTAAATTACGCCATCGGGAAATGATATCAAATTTCAATATTTATAAGAGATTACTATTGTTTATTTCTTTCACAAGTATTATTTACTTTCATTAGAATTCCAAAGATTCCATTTTTTCAAAATTCAAGCTTTTTTATATTACACAAAGGAATGACTATTATCATAAACGTTGTAAGTTGATACAACGATTTTATTATACTAATAACTAATTTCTACAACACAAAACTAACTATAAATATATAAGAAATATTTATAACATGCTAGGCGTGCGTGAAGTATTTTATAAACTAAAACAAACAGTAAATAAAGTCACATGCAGGGATAATAAATATTAAATATTGAAAGTTTAGATTTATAAGATTATAGTTATCATTAAAACTCTCAAAAGGGCAAATTCTTACTAAGATAATTCTGAGGGGAAGGGTATATGATTTATGCATTAAAGTTAAATCGTACTCATTCGATTATTTTGGAACCAAAATTATAGAAAAAGAATCATAATAACTAATTAAGATTTTATTTTACGGATCTAATGAAGATATGAGAAAAAAAATTAAAAAGAAAACATGCTTGTATGACATGCGTGACTTACTCGAGCCATTTCCAAGGCTCGGTCTCTGGGCTCATGATTGGTGTCGGAAACTATTCATGAAGAAATATGACAATTGTTAGTGTGTTATAAGACCCTGTGAAATGAGTTTTCCCAAAAAGATAATAAAATCAACTAAACTACACTTGAGTAATTAAAGACTAAAATCAATTAGAAATACTGCATTATAAAATTATAATTAAAATATTTGAATGATTGAAAATCTTTTTGGGAAACTTGAATTAGTAGGTGTTAAATTAATTGAGCTTTTATATATAAATTTGTGCAAATTAAGCACGGGCTTTTAAAATACAATTATTTCATAATACCCGTGTGTATATTTGCGTCAATAAACTCTTCTGTTAATAATTAGATTTTTAACACAGCGTTAATAATAATTAGCATTGTTAGAAGCGTGTTTATTATTTTTACAGTGAGTTGAAACAAAAGCAAAATTTGTGATATTTTATATAAAATATTAGTTTTATTTCAAATAGAAATACCTCGGCTTTGAGATCGGCCACTTTATCTTGAAGCTCGCGAACTTTATCACTGTCATCCAAATTGCAACGGAGTTCGCCTTCTGCAACCATTTCTTCATTCTAAAATAGAAAATCAACATATATAATTCATGACACGGAATTGTTTAAACTCAGCCATTTCTTATTTGTTATTCAAAAATTACCTTCATTTGCAGAACTCCAATTTTTTGCATCAGCTCCGCCACGTGTTGGGCGTGCTCGGCATCACGTATTTTTGCCATCATCTGCTCATCTTTCATCCTGCTTTCTAAATCTGTATATCTATATAAGAGAAAGAACAATAATTCATTAATAAACACACATGTTGTAAAGTTAAATAAATTATTCTGACACAAACGCAGATTCAATTCAGTTTCCTTCAAACATGCTTTGGATGTCGCAGAATCCAATATATGTTCAGTATATATATATTTTTTAAATAGTCAAGATAAGTTGAGAAAATAACTCATTTTAATTATATAAAATGAATCTAACTGTGATAAATTATTGAATGTATTTAATATATATACACATTTGATGTAATTTTCAATGTAACAAACGGACCTATGTTGCTGTTCCTTGCTCTTAGCAGCCTGCTCCTTCTCCCTTGTCAAGGCAGATTCAATTTCATCCTTTAGTTTCTTATTTTCCTCATCTTGCCTTCGTAATTGATTTGTAGAGACTTGTACTTGAGTTTCTAATTCCATTACCTGCACATAAACATAGTTAATTAGAACTAATTATTTCTACACGTAGCAGGAATTTATTAGAGCATTTATTTACCTTTAATCGCAATTCTTTAAGCTCGGTCAACGTCTCCATTTCTCGAATGCGTGTCGTCATCAATTCTTCTTCTAATTTTTGAGTTTCGTTTCCGCGATTTTCCCAGAAAAGTAATTTCTTGGGTGTGCTATCTGGAGCTGGATTGGATTCTTGTTTGTGCTCCTAAATAGAACAAATATTTGATATAATACTTGTGGATTAGTTAGATTGAAGATTTTTTTATTTGATATCATCTGATTTCTTCTCAAATAAAACCCATTGATAAAATTATATGACAATTATTTCTTACTAACCTGTAAATGCCTCTGCCACTGGGCAGCCAATTCTTGAACTCTTTGCCTCAAATCTTTGAGAGACAAATTAGCTTCGGCTTCTCGCAATTTAACAGCAATGAGTTCTTCTTGTAAATGAGCTACAGAATTATCAGGAGTGGTTTCTCGCAAACTTTTCTTTTCCTAATAAAATTAAAAATCAGCATAAATTAATAGTTTGATTGTTTATAATCCGGGATTAAAGCATTTCTGGATACTGGGCATCAAACGTAGTAATTCACACAAAATCCAATCAAAGCTGATAATAAATAAAAATTGGCAATTAATATGCGTAATTCAAATATTATTGAATTTGAAAAATCAATTTTATAAAAATCTTTAACATTGAAAAGAAGAAACACAAGACATGCAGTTTTCACATTGCGTTTTGATAATGTGCTGAACGCCAAGTTGACGAATACATGAAGTCGTTATTTGTAGATTGTTTAGATTTTAGAGCAATATTTTCAATGATATATATGATGCCATGAACTTGATCATTTTATTCCCCAATATTTTGATTAATTACAAAAGCATGCTTCGTAACAAATATTTATACAAGCTCTTATATTTATTCCTGAAAAATGTACACTGTACAACGACCATACATACAACATTTACACAAACCTCTTCAAGCTCATTAATCCTAGCTCTGAGGTCGCGGATCAAGGCGTCATTCTCGGCCTCGCGTAGCCTCACTTTGACCAGCTCCTGCTGTAAACAAGTCACCATTTCTTCTTTCTGTTTTAACGATTCGTCTTTCATGGACAGTTCATCCAAAGACGATTGTCGAGACGTATGCTATCGTGAAAATCATACAAAAAATAACCACTTTGGAAAAAAAAATTAAGAAAAATATAATTGATAATTGAATTTAAAACAAAGTATTGTAACCTAATTGTGAGTAGTTTTTGCGTTAAAGCGAGCTTGTTGAACAACTCTGAAACCGCGGATGAGAAGCACTGGGAGACTGAGCAGTCTTCGCAAAAAAAGAAATTTGAATGAAATTATTTGATTTATCTAATTCTTATTCTTATTCTTATTCATACTTTGCAGATTGCTTAATTAGTGTTTTTGATAGTGGTCGCGATTCATTGTTTTAATAAATATATACTAGAAATCAGTAATTGTTCCTTTATTTATTCAGTCTTCTAGTGGTAGATCATGATTGCGCGTCAGAGCTTTCAAGCCGTTTATATTACAGCGTTTGTTAATGTAACTGCTAAAGCAAATTATAATAAACTAAACTAAAATAAATTACTGGTGAAATAAAAATAAATTAAGGTGTTATAAGCATAGCCCATCAATAGCATACTATTTGTCTCTTTGTGATTCGTGTAACATTATCGCATCGATAATATACAATATTTATTAATATACATTACATTATTTTTAAAATTGTGTTCATGCATACAGAAGCATTTAATTGATCGACTGAAATAATCAATCAGCGATTTTTTAATTCTTTAGTTCTAGTATTGAATATGCATAATAATACAACATGGGAAGCCATTTAGAGTTATTTCGTTTAGTTTTTTTTACAAAATTAAATTACAAAAATAAGCTTATCGCAAAATTATAAAAAAGCATGCATAATTTTGTTAAATGCCAATGTTAGTACTGATAACATAAACATACAAACCAATTAAAATATGTTAAAACAAACATTAGGTTTACATATACAAATAAAAATAATTCTTTTTTTTTTCAAACTTAGTTTAAAATATACAACCACTATGAGCTTCAGCTCTTTATAGTGATTTCATTGAATTGTTAAGTTAATCAGTATTTTTATATACGAGATTTTGTTATAATTTTTCATGCGTACAATAATTTATACAATCTTAAAATTCCAAATGGCTACTCACAGAATCTAAAGATCCGGCATTATTCTGAAAAAGTTCAATTTTTATTTATTTTTGAAAAGTAGACTTTTGAATATAAGACAATAAAATGTTATTTATCCGCAATAATACATATTTATTCCCGTTTTTCTTAGCTAAATTTAAATGTAATTCAATTTAAAAAAATGTGGAAGTTTTAAAATACGTTGCAATATGCTAAAACTAACACCATTTCCATTACCGGTTAGTCTGTATCATAATGTTCATAAAAATTTACTTAAAATACAAAATTTATTAAATACAAAAATCTAACAATTACTACATTTTGTTCTTTGAAATATGTAAATAAAACTGTGCCTCAAAGTTTCTAACAGCTAATATCTTGCATTTGTTAAAAAAATATTTTATATAAATTGTGCCTAGTATGAAACAAATTTTATGAACATAATTAATAGTTGGTTAATAAGTGTTAACTTCAACAAAAATATATGTGACCCATAACCATGGTGCAAGTGAAGAATATGTGAAAGAGATTATTAAAAAAATATTGTATATAATTTAACGGGTATTAATGAAATCGACTTACTTGATCCTGCAACATAAGACTGAGTGCTCGTATTTCTTCATGAGCATTTTCTAATTGGTGTGTGGTTAAAAGGTGTGTATGCCTCAAAGCTGCCAATTCCCTTTGAACAACGTAAGTTGTTTCCTCTTCTTCAGCTCGGCTAACTTGTCCTCGAACGAGCCTATCGGCTAATTCTGCGCTTTCGGCTTCTAAAAGCTCGTTGCGTTGTCGTAAAAGACGATTTTCATTCCTGAGCCTCTGTATTAATAAATAATATTTAGAACTATATTATCAAATTAAAATTGATTTATAAACATACTCTCAGCTCAATCATTTCTTCTTGTTCTTTAGTTTTGATGACGGTATATTCTTTTTCAAGCTTCTTCATCTTTTTCGAATTAATTTTTATATTATAGGCATTATTCATAAGTCCTTCAGGATCGGCTTCCGCACGCGGTGGTAATTCCTTTTGGAAAAACTACAGAAACCCAATATACTTATTATTATCATTTTTCTGACAATTTAATATATTCTTGTTTTGTATTCAAACCTTAAGCATGCCTTCCATATCTAAACACAGCAGATCAGCTTTGGCAAGTCCTAACATTGCAAGAGCCACTTTGAAAATAATTTCCATACCTTCCGATAGAAATACATCCATTACTCGGCATGCTAATGGTAAACTAAGTGCAGTTGTAAATAATGTCAAGAACCAACTGCTTGCATACATCGATGTATGGAAGCCCTGGAAAGATTATTATTCATAGAGTCATTCATTTGTCTCAGTGACGAATTCAACAGCAAAATTTATTGTGGTAATTTTACTACCTGTGACTGAAAATGTACATGAAGTTCAGGAATTTGATCTTGTACCAAACTTTCTAATTGGAACATACATAAGCCAAGTTCGGCCATACTTGGCTTGAACATATCTCGCATCCTGTGCTCTTGCATTATTTTTACCAGAACAGCAAATGCTTCTTCTTCTGGCATCTACAAAATATATTTGTTATTAATAAATATTTTTCGCAATAATGTTTCAACCATAATAATGTATTTCAATATATACAAATTTTTCACTCACTTGCATGAGTAAAAGGCCGACTATGAAACCAGATCCTTGGCAATATCCGACTTCACGATCGTGAAGAGAATACGCTTTCATTACGTTAAATAGGCTTTCTTGTCCTAAACCATCTTTCTCTTTGAAAAAATCATGTTCGGGATACGTGCGAGCTATATCGCGTCGTATTACCTTCTCACAAGCAGACGTTGCCTGAAATATTAAGAACCAGATTATATTTTCAATCCTGTAATTTCATGTAGAGTTTCTGATCAGTTTGGTGATTTTATACCTTAATATATTCGGCATATTGCTTCTTATCAGGTGAATCGTGTGCGCCACACAGTAGCTGCCAAACGATACCTCTGAAATGATGAGGTACTCCTTTTCTAACCAGTTCCTTTATGCAAGGCTGATTCCTATCTCCACCTGATCCACTTCCTACGGGTACAAGGGAGGTTTTTCGTTTGCCAGTTGCGGCGTTGTACGCGTCCCAATCAGCTACTATCCTGGACCAGAGAGACCATTGGTCTTCTTCACCAGATCCCGGAGCGGATCCCGGACCGGAACCCGCTCCGCCATTCTCCGAACCGGCGCAATCCACGCGGTCGTGGCCCGAACTCGCTCCTGGTAAAATTTGAATTTCGATAAAATTGGCGATATAATGAACTTGCATTAATTAAAAATATCATTGGCACATTAAGCAAACTCGTGTACAAGACAATGCTAATCGAATTCAATTATTAGTATCACCCTGAAAAACATTGAGTTAATTCTAATCAGAATATGCTCCCTATTTTTATTCTTATTCGAATCAAATGGGATTAGATGTGAGTTAATATAAAGATGATTAATTTCATGCTTTTTCATATGATGCACATTAAAAAACATTTCTTGGCACGATCTTGAAATAATGCTGTTTAGAATTCTGAATCAGTAAAGATTTTACCCTATAATTTGTATGTTCAGATAAAAGTCCCATAATACACAACAAAATGATTATTTTCTCAAAACCAAGAAAACCATATTAGTGAAAAAAATATACATATAACATATATGTTACGAAAATAAAAGAAATCATATAATATATGAAAGTAGCCGAGCAAATATATTTAATGATAATGTGATCACCAACACGATGATCCAATAGCACTATTTATTAACAAAAATTAAAACACATAATATACAAAACTTTTACCCATATTTTATTATTGCAAATAACATTCAACCCAACATTATAAATATACAAAAATTAATATATTTCCTTAACCCACCACCAGTAACAAGCACCCAATTGTTAACGGACAATGAAACTATTAATTCTTTGGAATCATAAATAGTTACCATCATTTAAAAAAATATTTCGTCCGGAATCTATTTGTTTGACAGTTATATATTGTAATTTCCTCAGACCCTATATATGGAATGTAATATATTAATATTTTCAACACATTTATATTAGTATTTTATTTAGATTCACACTAACAGACATGGCCATTTCCAATATTTTCTCTTCGTGTATATTCATATTGAGTTCTGAAGTTTTACAATTATAATCAATTCAAAATCATTCCTCGAATATATACAAGATTGTTTTAAGTCTTCGGTCTGCGATCATTCTTTCAAAATAAAGCCTTTGGGATACCTATTATTGAATTGTTAACATTAAGTTTTATTTTGATTTAAATAAATTTAAAGTATTAATTCTGAGTTAATCGCAATAATAAAACATGGTTAATGGTTCTTAAATCGATATCATTCTATTAGCAAATACTGAAAAAATTTAAGTATGCGTTAGTATAATTAGTGAAAGTGAGATAATTTAATGTTATGTGCAGATTAGTAGAAGTTGAATTTTCTAATATTTAAAGGACTGTTTATTTTATATAAAAAATGGGTTAGCAAAATATCATACAACATGCTGTTTTAATGGTGTCTCATTTTTTTATATACAGTCAATAATTATTATGTAAAAAGGATTATTAATATTATTAATATTATAATCTTTTAAAAGCATTTATAGGCATGCAAATTAGTAATATTAATTATTCATATCTACAATATGCTCAACTATTTTTATACTAATTTTATTTTATATAACAAGTTGTTTACCACTAGTTAATGATATCTGTGATGTATCAGAACTCTTCCTGGAATGTCCAGATGCTGAATTTCCTGACAATGAATTTAAACTTTTTGCATCAGATTCAATGAGGCGATTTGCCTCCTCCAGCTTTGCTAACAGGGCCAGTTCGCCGGTAGGCAATGAACTGTTATTATTCTCTGTAAAATCACAATTTTTATTATTTTAATAACAAGTTTCTTATTGGATTTATAACAGTTTTACGATGGAAAGTCTTAGGAATGTGACAGATGGACAGTAAATGACAGAAGAACGTGACGTTAGGTTATGTGGGCTGTGATACTGCTGACTTCACGTTAGATAGCACCACGTGTAACTGTCAAACAGCTGTCAAACTTTATTAGTTTCTTATTGGATTTTTATTATTTTTAATTAATTATTTAGCAACGAATATATTATGGAGAATATGTTATAATGATTGATACCAATCGTTGTTATGATTAATTGAATACCTTATCTTGTGACTAATTTCTTATCAGCTAAAACCAATATACAGAGTCGAATTAGACACTGTTGGAGACCCCAAAATGGTAAAATTGTGAGTCCTATAGTTTGCGGTTTATTATTATATTTATATGTAGTATATTATATTTTTAAATATAAATTATTTCAATTACAACGTGAACATGAAATATAGATATGGTGGTATTAGCAAGCAAGCATTCTAACGATTCACATTTTTCAAAACTTTCACGTATATGGTTTAATAATTTTCTAAACTCTTGATGGTATTTTCACTAAACTGCAAATTTTGAATTTCTAAGCACTGATGTCTATCCCTATGAATGTAAATATTTGATTATGATTCAAAATAGCTTTGGCAAAACGAGCAGAAAATAATATTTTCACAATGTCTTATCACTAGCACTGAGTACACTTGATTGCACTTGTTGATAATTTTTCATACGATAAGCAGAAAGTTATAAAATCGCTTTTTTTCTACAAAAAAGAAAATTTATTTGTTACACAGAGTATATGCTAGTGTGAACTTTTCAATTGAATTGACTATTACGAAAGCAAGAGTTTGTCAAGTCAGCTTTATAGTCTTTTATATAATATTTTTCAGTAAGCAAAATGTTTTGTTTTTGTTAAGTAAGCAAAATAACAATTATTTGGAAAACACGAGCATAATAAACATTTATAGTTCTTTATCTGAACTTAAGCACGTAGATATTTAAAATTATATGGTATAATCTCAAAAATATTTTCCAGCGAATAGAAAAACATATGGGTATTATTTTAAAACATATGGATCGTTATTGTAAATATTTGGAAATGAATAATATGAAATTCCGATAAAGTCACATTCTTTTCATTAATGTACGTAATTGTTTACTTTAATGATTGTGCATCGTATTATATATGACCTTGCATGAAATATATAATCATAACACTATTAAATTTTATAATCATGCAGGTGAAAAATATATTTAAATTGAGACATTATTACAACGCGACTTATAGTGGACTTTTTAGTAAATTGTGACTGTTATTTGATAGTTAATTAAAAATTTGTAGTAAAATTAATAGTGTTAAAACGCAGACTAAATAATATAAATCATTAATGTTAATTGTTCATTACTCAAATAAATCTAAGTATTATTTGTGTGTGTATGTTAAAATGTATCATTATTACTATTATAATCTTGTTGATTAAATTCATCACATCGCCAAATTGAAGTATAATTTTTAAAATGTCATGGTATTTATATGTCATTCGAGTAATAATGTCATCAACATGCATAGAAGTATCAAATTCAATTTGCAAAATGTCAACATATCTGACCTACTTCCGTACACGTGAAATTATATAAAACGTAGGTTGTGTTAACGAATTAGATCAATTTAATTTGTTGAATTATGAGTATTATTAATAATTCTAGTATGAGTATTTTTACTTCAACTCTGTCCATAGGGTTGTCAAGAAAATTGACTATAGTTAGAATAAAAAAATAATGTGTTTGACTTGCCTACGGCCAATGGGCAATTGTTGTTGTCCTTCATCGCTCCTGATAACGGTGGGGCCCGTCGCGAAAAGCCGCGACCCTCCCATAGAACGACCCCTAACTCTCGCTGCTTTACCCTCGGGCGCTGGTTATAATCTATAAAATAGAGAGAAAAATAAATGAATATATTAATAATATAGATTTATATCACTGCTAGAAATATATCTAATATAATCCCAACAGAAAAAGAATGGTTATCCAATGGGTTGCCTTCATTTTAAAATACTAAGTTAAGGAATGTGCAACAAATCAGCTTATAGAACACATATTCAAATGTATTGAAAAAAGAAACATGAATCGTTTCTGACAAAAATAATGTAAATTGGATCTCCTCCACAAGTAACTCGAACCTTTTTCGCGACCTATCTTCCTATCTATCACCACCAAAACCCATCTGATTTTGGCGTAACCCAATACTCTCGTTAGATAAGAGTTTTCGACATCTATCAGCTGTTTCTGTATAATTTTGCTATTAGTAACGCCGACAAGATAAGAAGGAAAAACAACGCCCATCAACTGTTATCCGGATGACACGATGGACGACTGGCCATATAGTTTTGCGTTACACGATTCGAATACTTAATATAAAACTACGTAGTTGTAACTGTTTTGCGGTACTTTAAATTCATTAGGTACTTTGTTAGTTGAACGAATGTGTTACAAATAGATAGCAAGGGAATGACTTAAATTAATTTTAATTGAAAATATAATTTTGAGCCTCACAAGCTTGGTGCAGTTTATGGGCTCATTTTGCCATAATAACTATCTAATTTCTCAATGATCTTAAAGATGGATTCATACAATTATTTTTTGTTGATAACATCAGGAGGTCTAGTTGTAGATATCTTGAATATTCCTGCTTTAAGAATAAAACTATTGTTTATAGTAAAAACTTCTTGCTTCTTCTTTGATGTGATCGTTGAGACCCTCACGAAGAAGAATAAAAAATTTAAGGTGTATCCCGTTTAATCTGATATTTTCTCCTGATATATTTTTGCTTTAGATACCTTAATCTTTCAGAATCCATTATATTATACATAATTCATTCAGAATATTCATGTTTCAGTCCAAAAGTATAAAAGTAAACTATATAAAACTAGCACGTATTTCAGCAGTAAAGCGTTATACAATAGAGACGTTTCCAATAATTAAAATAATTTAATTAACAAAAGTTTGTATAATTAAAACTTAATTTCTTCTTGAACAATAATGGAAGACATTGTTGTTGGATACTCTTTATACTTTAGAAGATGAAGAAAAAAAGTGATACGTATAATTCATCTTATATATTTCATAAAAATACATTTGAAAGAAAACGTTTCTAATATTTTTATAATTAAAATTATTTTTGATTAATTAACCAATTTTCTGATTTTTTTATAAACTTGTTTTCATTTACATGTTTTGAGTGATGCATAAATTAGAAATGTTTTCTGAAGTTTAATAAATGTGGTTTTAAAACGATTTTAACTACTTTTCAAACTTGTTTTAAGAACATATACCAGATCTAAACATCTGGAATTCACCTTATTTACAAACAGTTAATTGGTTTAATTACATCTCGCCGAATATGTCATTTCAGCTAGAGTTCATCGGCCTGGTTGTTATTTTACGTACCATGCATGAATCTCTAACTAAAGATAAACAACAGACCTCCCATTTACATTTCTGCATTATTCTATAATCAGATTATAGAGTAGAAATCACAATGTGAAACTTTTCTATAAGTCCGTAAAAAACTGTCAGCTTTTCATTAAACGTGATAAAAAGACGCCAGCTTGCAGATTTAATATAGAAAGTGTTATTGTTATCTCAACGTCTTGTGTTGAATAACAGGAAAATATTTCCATCGGATCCAGTTTCGTTCTGATTATCTTTTCACTTTTATTAGAATGTATTTAATTTCGCGTTTTTCTTATCGGCACATAACATTTTGTATCTATAATGATAATTCCCTTTTCTCTTCGAAATCATTAATTATTTACTACCCAGCACATGCAGTTACGGAGTTCTTTAACTTTTCGTAATATACCACTCGATTTTATTGGCATCATAAATGCACTTTCTTGTCTTCTACACTTCATTATAATAAGTAATTAATAAAGCTTTAATAATTAATAACAACACGTTTCAGTTTCTTTCCATTATCAAATACAGTAGAAATTCAAGGAAGGATTCTATTTCGCCTAATGGATGTAAAATGAGTTCTGATGATGATGACGATCAGGGTTTAAATTGTTACCCCTTAATGTGTGGAGTTAAATTACGAATCAATTTAAAACCCATTTGAGTTATATAACAGCAATTAGCGTATTTGAACTCTGGTTATATCATTGAACATTCATTTAAAAATTTTTACTGGGTAACGAAATCAGGAAGTAATAGAAAATATTCAGGTAAAAATAGTAAGCAGGGTTCAAAATTTATATCAAGGATAATGATGAAACTAGGATGAGCTACAATCAATCTAAGTAGACATTGCCTAATATTTTTCTCGTGTATTCTGAAGGGCTTTTCCGTGGTTTAGTGGTTAAAGTTTTGGCTTTTCAAGCACAAAGTTCCAGGTTTGATACGTGATCTGATGTCAAGCAATATTGATATCGGTTTTCATATCCAGTTTCCGCAGCAGAATGTTCCAGGTTTGATACATACTTTAGGCAAATTGATATCAAGGAATATTTACATCGGTTTTGACTTGAAAATATAGATGGAAATATGTTTTCACAGGAAAAGATCCATTCCCCGGAAATACTGCATCAAATGTATTAATAATCAAAAAGTTATGACTTATAAATTCCAATAATAAAAGTCAAATATAAATAGGACAACACTTAGGTTGCTTTCTAGAAAATCCACATGGTTGAAAATTATCAACCTACCACTTCTAAGGAACATCAGGACAAGTTTTAATTGGTGTTCGAATAAAAATCGAAGTAGGTACTTTAATACTTGGTACTCTGATGGGCTTCCCCGTTGTTTAGGAGTTAGGCTTTTAGACAGCTTGTTGTCAGTTAATATTGACATTGGGTTTTACTGAAAAATGTAGATTGCAATATGTTTTCAAAGGAAAATAAAAAATCTAGATCAAAAGTATGAGAGAAATTTTAATAATAAAAGTATGCCAAATATAAATAGGATAACAGTGGGGTTGCCTTCTAGAAAAGCCAGAAAGTTAATAAGTATCTTCACAGCTGATCAAATGTTTATCAGAATTAGCCTACTCTGATACAGAACACTTAGATTTTCATAATATTTACAATACAATCGAGATGTAAGCCAAAAATCCGGAATTACATCCAATATTTACCAGTTAGAATCAGACAAGCATCAGATATAAACCAGAAGAACATTGACTAGTTTCCTTCAACCAGAACATAACGCAGAAGAATATTCGTCGGTTTTCTCATAATTTCGTTTCAGAACCATTGTAATTGTGAATACTAAATTATTATAACATTCACAATGAAATCAGAAGGTTGATAAAATAATATCATGTAGTATTTTGAATTGTTCTCAGAGCCGTTTTTGCACGAAGCGGGGAAAGTTGAATGGCCTTGGTACATTTACTTTGCGAGATGAACAGAACCGAGGCAAGCCGTGCGAGCTCGGCTCGGTTCTAGCGCAACTGTAAAAAGGCAGTTGCCGGAACGAATACCAGTAGACAATGGGAACACTATATAAACAGTCTATTAAACCCTTCTATGGAGTAATAATGGTCTTTCATCATCGTACGTCTTTATTATTACATGTGGATGAATATTATTCTTCATATTTCCCATTACTTTGGGTCTCTAGTAAGTGGTAAAAGAGAAATGGAACTCGAACTTTAAGTGGATGTATTGGTAATGGGAGATGTTATTTCATATTTTCTTGTATTTTTGTTAGATAAGATAGATTGGGAGTGTGTGTCTTATTCACACATTGAAAGATTCTATAGAACAAGTCTATATAATAAATTGGGCATAAGAATTTTTGGTGGTTCTTTGAATGTAATTAGAATTGCTCATATTTACTAATATTTTTGTTATGGATCTATTGTTTCCGAAATTGATGTTGATGAATATAGAATGAATCAATAAAGTAAAAATTATACCAAGTGTCTGTAACAGATAATGAAGCATTGTGTACAAACAAGAAGACAATTGATTTTGTAATTCAAAATTTGATAAATTGAAAGACTAAATTAGATGTAAATCTTTTACCAAAAAATATCTCGAACTTCCATCAACTTTAATATTAGATATATCAAAAAATCATACATTTTTGACAGAATTTAATATCATTCAAATTTTATGTATTTCGTTTTATCAAAATATTTTTGATAGAAAATACATTTGAAGAATACATTTTTGTGACATCTTTGTTCGATGATATTGGCTTATGTTCTGGAACTTTATCTCATTCAACTATATGATGCACAAGAATGCAAAAATCAAAAATATTGAAAATTTGGTAAAAAATCTGGTAACAGATAATAATAAACTTAAAAACAGGAACTTGTAACTACCGACTGTGGGGAAACAAGCATTGTTCTCAATTTTAAAAGCAAATATTTAAGTTTTTACAAGATCTTCGTGCAATATTTCACTTAATTACTTGTTGCTTTATTTTCTTCGCAGAAAAGTCAAATCTGTTTTTACTATTTTCTGAAAGTTCAATAGCAGCACAATGATTACCTTATATACAATTGCGTTAGATTGGTATACGAAACGATGAAAAGATTAAAATCACATCACAAATGTGTGTAGTCACTCTGTATTGAAACTAACAACCAGTTCGTTACAGGCTGACGATTTGGAATAATGAAAAATACACTTGTCTGATCAAATAACATCCTCTCACACTCAAAAGATTTACAAATAAATTGTGTTTCTGTGACGTTTTCAGCGGAATAAAATCAATCCATGTTTTGTTCGCCGAAAGGAAATGGCTATCTATCAACAGTCGGTTGTGAATATTTTTTGCAACATTTTATTCGGTGTTGAATGCATAATATATTTCACAAAAACTGTATGTTGTACACGAGAATGTTAACACAATTTATATGGTATTAAATGAATTTAAATTTTCTAGCATGTTTCCAAGCAATCATTACTTTCAAACGGTAGATCTATTTTTAAACATTTTAATCAAATAAACTGTAACGTAAAACGAATGCGTGGAAGCAATGTGTTTCTATATATCTATTTCTATATTTCTGGTACAAATTAATTGAATCAGCACATTGGAATACATATTTCGAAGTTTCATTTTATCTTGATGTAAATTAGTACGTAGAATGATAATTTCTTTTTTCATTCACTATTATATTTACAACTGTCCAGTTAAGGACATTTAGTAAATTTGTGGAATTTACAATTGTCAGTCGTAATAGTGACATTTATACTATAGGGACATGTTAGAAAAACGAAACATAAGCTGTTTTTAAAACTGCCGGCATTTTTAAAATTTGAACGACTATTATTGAAATTAGGCAATACTAATATGCATTTATCTAGTGGACATCGATGGCCATCATATTCAATTTTCGAGCACGTGTAGGTTTTATTGAGCAATATCGTGTTCTTTGCTAAATGATAGATTTTTTTCCATATCATAATGTACCAAAAAGTAAAAAGTTAGTGAGAAATTTTTGTGATTCAAATACACCAATTATTAAACCTTATAATGATCAAATAGCAGAACGTTAGTAAGAAATTTTAGTGATTCAAATACACCAATGATTAGACATCAGGACACTCTCACAAATTTAATGCACCCCTATTGTAGTGAGTAAGAAACTAGGTTAATTTAAATACCTGCTAGTCGTTCAATGGTGTACAATATTTTAGAGCATTCATGTTGTTTCATAAAATTTTGCATTATTTTTTAGAATTATAATTATAATTATATATTAATTAAATAGATTTCTGTGCACTGAAGTTGCCAAATGATAAAAGTAACACTAGAGGAAATGAATAATACTGACAAAGTCGTTGCAGATATTCGAGGATAGATTGCATTTGTTGGTTCATAAATTGCATGATTGTTTAAATCCAAATATTTTCTTTCATTTATATTTATTATTTTATTATACATTCTTAGACATGTTTATATTATTTTCAGAATTGTAACGGGACGAATTATTAAGCGGTCTTTAGTTCTCATGGTTCAATTAGTTTTAAAGCAGAAACCGCAACGAGATCATGTAAGTTCTAATTTTAATTTGCTTGGTCTACTTATGATTATATTCATGTATATATATATATATATATATATATATATATATATATATATAAATTAGCCACATATATAATATACCTACTTGTTGCATGTAAAATTCCACGCATTTTGATTAAAGCGACAATATTATTTTCAAATTTTCTAAACAGATTCGTCCTTTGTTATATTATATTTAAATAAATAAATTAAATTTCGAAAGCTTTAAAATAATTATTCTTAAAAATATATAAAAAGTAATTAAAATTCAGACTCTAATAAAAATTCGTTTTGAATTTGGGATCTTTGGATGGAATGACTTTTTTATCACTGTGAGTATGGGAATCGCACAAAGAACGTTTTATTTAAAATGAAAAGGAACCCATAAATATTTTATTAGCAGTAGAAATTCTTCCGTCTTTAAAATATATTGTTACTCACACGTATCCAAGAATTTCCAATTACTAATAAAATTTCAATTTTATATAACACATTTCATAATTTTTCTTGTCCGAATCTTTTGCTTAAACTTTTTGATTCAAAACTAACTACTTCAATATTTATGCATTTTCTGATATATGCAGGGAATAAATTCATTCAAAAGCATTTTTTAAGTTGAAAAAGAGACGTTTCTATAGTTAACAAAGGACACGGAATGAAAACGAAAATTATATATTCTGAATTCCATCTGCAAGCGTTGCATTGCAGACACTTCTGGCCTTCCATTCAACATGCACATAAAATACACGTACGGTTCCTATATGGTCATTTCAATATGAAAAGTGAGAGCTGGTCATTATTTTCGAGAAGAAATGAATAATAATAAATAATCAGATTTTGTGCTTTTTTCATGTTCTTACAAATACTTTCATTTTATTCCTAGGCCTATCAAGGCCAAATTGTGTGTCTAGTAGTAGCGGTATTTCATTTCTAAATTGTACAATTCTGTTTCAAACCTTCTGAAACCTAAATTAGATTGAAATTCTTACATTATTTTTAATAAAAATTTAGATTCATGCAATGGCAATCGTGTTAGCTTAAAATTAAAGCTTTCATTAACTAACCGATTACTATTACTAGACTTTATTCAGTAATATTTGTATAAAATCAATCAAAACTTGTTGGAGGGATCGTTTGAAAGTTTAGACATTTTAATTAACTTTCCGGCAATGTGTACGCTTATGAGATAATTAACTCTAATATTTGTAGAGTGGGTTAAATTTTCTGTATATTATTTTAGAATCTTTATGCGAATAACCAGTTTTTTACCTAAAGCTTCAACTTTTTGCCATTTCCAAATATAACATTATATATTTACTAATATATAATAAATGATATATTTGATTTAAAATATAAATTAATCATAGCTGTATACAAATTTGCATATATTTATTAATTATTTTTTTTAAATCAACTGCTCATATACTCATTTAATAAGCTTGAAAATATTTGTTTTCATTTAATACATTTATATTTATTTTACATGTTTGAATATCTTGCAAACTTTATCTTTTGAATTGTAATTATATTGGTATCTTATTGCATTACTAATCATTCTAGCACGTCAAAATCGATTTAATTTTTTGAGATTATTACATCAAGATATACGTATCAAAGTATATCAATTAGTAATACTGTTATGGGTATGAATAAATCGAAAAGAATTTTCATAATAATGAATGAGATTTACAATATTTAAATGTTTATTTCATTTAAATTAAAATGAATGTTTTTTTCAACATAATAAGATCAAATTAATAATCTCATTAACAATCTAATAAGAAATACTTGATAATATGCTTTGGTCTTAGAAGAACATTAGACTTGATATTCATCCAATAGTTGTCATTTGCCCAATAGATTCCAATAGTTTGCCCGTACTTCAACATTTCTATTAATCACTTATTTAAAATCCAGAACATTTGAATTTTAAATTTCTTAAGCATTTAATATTTCACATTTTTTAAATTATCCACTAGCCATCCAATTATTTATGACAGTATGCAAGAGTAGTTCACTGGAGAAAGAGAACGGATGAATCACTAACAGGTATTCTGTTGGGCGATGACGCATCTTGCAGGTACCCGTCATATGCCGTCGCGGCTGAATTGACATGTGTAAATATCAAAGAGTTAACACTTGTTCGTTAAACCGAAGAACTCGAATATTGTGCAAAGTAAGGAACTAGATAAATTGAATTCGACCACAACAGACAAAATATTGTCTACAGTTGTGATATATTTGTTTATTTCATCATATCATTTATCACTGTCCTTACATCTATCTAACGTAATTATTAAAAATAAATTTCCTTAACAAAAATTAAAAAATAGATACGAAATTAAATTTCTTGCAGTTGGTGTAGTCTTTTTGTAGAATTAACGGCCAAAATATTTTGAACTATTTGATTGGAATGAAAAGGCATTCTTCCTTTGTGCCTGGTTTCAAATGGTATTTCTTTCGAGATTCGTGATATATAGGGGCCAATTCACCTATAAAGTAGAAATATTGTGACAATGCTATGTTGCGGTCCTATATTCGTATGATTTGACAGTGAAAACTGTTAAAAAGCTATGTATTTGCTGTGCGATTAGGAGTTCTGCACATAAAATCTAAGAAAGATGCGCTTAGGATAATTATTTGGCGTCTGTACATTGTGTAGGCTAGGTTTTATATGTGAAATGCGTTGCCATAACATTTCTTCATTATCGTTGAATTAACCTCTATATATCATAACTTTCGAAAGAAATAACATAGCCTTGTCATAATATTCCAATTTTATCGAATAATGGGCCCCATGGTCTTTGAAAATTGGAAAGTTAGTTTGGGTTTGGCTCTTTCAAACCTTGAACGGGTTAAAATATTTTTCTTCCTGATAGTGCAGTTGCTTAGGCTAATTTTTGATGAAACTATCATTAATAGCATCTAATATATATTTGCTACATAAAATAGTGCATGCTGTTTTGGTGCAATAGTACGCCTATTCAAATAATTTGAGTTCACTTATTTTTTTAATATTATAATAGTTTCTGTTATAATCATTCTCCTGGCAACCGTTGAGTCAGTCTCAAAACTATTTCATTGTATTAAAGTCTAGCCAAAATGAATAAATTAATATAAAGTTTTGTCATTTCCTTGTTCATACAATAAAGTCTGAAGCATTGTCTTCCTTAGCATACTTCATCGTTGCGAGAACATTCTAGACAATTCAGACAATTCTGCCTGCAAAATGCACATTTCACTTGGTCTATTTTATGAACTTATAATACACACTTTTAAACACGTGCCATTAATTTTTCTCCAAAATGTCTGTATACAATTTATTCACAAAAGGTAAATCGATTTATAGTGCAACCTTCACGTGACCATCTCAAGAATAAGTTTGGATTTGGTATTAAAAAAATTCTCTCGGGGCTCTTATAAGAAAAAATTATCAGTCTTAAAAATTCTGATTCTGATTTCATGTAAATTGTGTCTGCAATGTTCAATTCTTAGCCAACAAAATCATACTATGGTAAATATAATAAGCAATTACATTTAGACTGAATTTAAAATATATAAATATTTCTATTACATATATCTATTACCCCGGTCGACTATCAATGACAAAAGTACTAAATAATTTTATACTTCAGGAATATTCCGATTTGAACAATAGAGAATATTGACAGAGTCTCAGTGACCAGAATACATAATCGTGGGCGAAGCATTATTTGGAGAAGTTCAGTGTACGCAAACAGCGACTTATATAATAACAGAAAGCGTAATACGTAATTAGTTAAAATATCACGTACAGAATTATTTGAAAGGAATTATTCAACAAAGTTTAGATTGCATGGGCAGTATTGGAAAATGAAATAAAACTTTGTAATAAAATTTGTTGAAATGAATTTCGTATTTTGTGCACATGAATATTAAACAACCTTAAATTTTTTCTAATATGCTAATTTGTTTATTAGTTTATTTTTATTAATTTTCTTCAGTCGCACCCTGTACATTTATGCTTCAGGGTATATTAAAATGGCATAAATCATAAATTTATCTTTGCTGCTCGTTCCAATGGCGTATTCCATATGAGTTATGTGTACAGAACTGCCATTAGTAATATTAATGATCAATTAGGTTTATTGCGATGCAATAATATTGTATATTGGAGCCAAGCAATTATTTTCGCTTTCGGGATTTTATTACTCTGCCGTGACATCGAACAAAAATAAAGGTGGTTATAAACATTTGGCTAATTAAAACGATTCTATTGCTTTGTTTCACAAACATAAAATGAAAAATCGATAAATGGTTTATGATGAATGGAAGAGAATTAATGAAGTATATTGATTAAAATGTCATATTCATATGCAAATAACTATTTGGACTTAAAAATAATTAGTAAATCCCATATGTCGCTTGAACTTTGTGTTTTTTCTTTGTTTCCGATTTTTTATCGGTTGTTTCAAAATTATATACGAAGAAAGTACGAATTCGATTAGGTTGGCAACTAAGTAAGTAACTTTATTCTGTAATGTATCGTTCATTTTAACCAATGACATTTTGTCATCTTTCAAAAAAAAAAATAAAGCTTTTAAGCCGAAAGCTGAATCAGGTACAATTTGACGCCATCATAATAATAGAATTGTTTATCATTCCTGGATAAAGTAATCAGAAGGTGTAGAATCAGGACTGTATCGTGGATATGGCAAAACATCCCAATGAAGCTCTATTAATTTATATTGAGTGCCCAAAGTTGCCAATTTACTTAGTTGGCAATTTACTTAGTTGGCAATTTACTTAGTTGCCAAATTAATTAGTTGTCAAATTAATTAGTTGCCAAATTAATTAGTTGCCAACCTAATGAGTTTTTTATACTTATTGACAATAGTTCTAACGATATTGGAAAAATCTGCTAACTAGATTTTGGAGCTATTTTATTCCATAGTGATGTGTGACCATTTCTGGAAATAAATTTCCACCAACACAGATTTTTCGATTGTGTTCATCATTTTCCATACAATATTTATTCATTATATAGAAAGTTCTAGTAATTTGACTCAAGTCCCACTAGTGCACTGTACAATGATTATACTAAATTTAGCTTTACACATATTGTGTTCAATTCAGGATGTCACAGTAAATGTTGCTGACCAGAATAGTTATTGTCATCAGTCACAATAATCACAATGATGATAATTCACGTATACGATGCGTTCATTAATCAGGTCAATTGTGTGCTCTGAGGCTGGTGCAGGAGTTGGAAACACAGATATTAAGTTGACCAAATCTCTTTTTCATAAAGTTATTAATTATTCCTATTTGTTAGGGAATAATATTCTTTTTACACGATTTAAAAAAAAATCACAACAAAGAATTTTGTAGTCAGTACAACTGATATTAACTAGAATTCATAACTTAGATTTCTGACATTAATTAGGAATTATAACACTAAAATTTACTATGAGATACAAGGTTAAGGCTTCGCCATCTCCAAGAAGCAGTGTGGTGATCTCTTTGTGTTAGAAAATGGATTTTTTTCTCGTAGGACATTTTTATGAAAGTAAGAAAATTTAAATTGTTGGTAAAATGGTATTAGCATTGATTCATGCTTATTACTAATACTAAATTATTTATTTATTAAACCATCATACATTGATTTCTCTAGGTCGTCTTAAAAGTAGAAACGACTTATTATCTCGAATTATATTAAATTTAAGTCGTCAACCTCTGATGTAAAAACAAGTGTAATATTTTATAGTATCAGTCATTCTGTGACACTTTGTTAAGAAGGATAATGACATCATTTTCGTATTATTTAATCTACCGTTCATTGTTCTATAAAAACTTGGGATGATTGATGATGGCCTTTTGTTTCAATATTGTCAAAATCCCGTAGAAAATGAATGTAATATTACAATGGATTATTAAAAAATAAATAGAATTGCAAATAGAAATGTAATTTCTATGTGCAATTCCATGTATTTCGTAATAATTCATTGTAATTTTAGTTCTTCTGTTCTTTATCAAGAAAATAGCTATTACTAAATTGGCTATTTACAAAATGAAGAATAATCAATCTACTGCACAAACCTGCATAAAAACTGCCAAAATTAGTATGATCATTGATCAAAAATTGATCTATTGCAATGATTGCAGAATTAGTCGTGCTAGCCTTGTCTCAGGAATTTGTTTTTCTGTTTTTGTAAGATTTTCAAGCGTTTCTGGTACAGAAAACTTCTCATAGATATTTAATAAAAATTTGGAGTTCAGTTGTTTTTCCATTCACGTTGAATACTTGCAGATTCATTGACAATTCGTTATTTTATTGTTAACTTTAAAATTCGTGCACAAGGTTTGTGTAATGTAACCCAAATTTGTCGTGATTCCATGAATTTGAATCTGTTGATCTTAAAAGTTATATTCATTACAAATTATATTTCATAAAATTATGCCATCGTATTATTTCAAATCCTAGTCATTTATAATAATGATACTATGAGGGAATTGTACTTCCATGGCAGATTTGGTTCAAGATTAATGCAACCACACCTGTGTACCAAATCATAAAGATAAACGTTTACAAAACCGTGTCGCAACAGTATGATTAATACCATGATATAAGCTTGAATTATTTTTTATTCATAAAATAAAAAGCATAGCCTTAATGTGCGTCTATAGAACGCGTTTTAAAATTTAGAACATATGAGATAAATTATACATGAGAGTATATTACTAGTAGGTCGTTGTTCTCATTATCGGGAATAAGTATAAATGCACATGATTGTGTCTGTATGGTTTTCAAATCAGTGTTGGATTCGATTTGTATGAATGTAATTGCGATTCGGAGTAAGTTGGCTGCCAGTAGAAAGTGTCTATTGAGGCTCCGAGCCAAAACACGCAATAGTTCACAGACCGCGATAACTAGCATTTTGTCTCATATGTGGTTTCTTCGATTTCAGCAATGTGTTTCAACAGTTTTTTGAGAAATCAATTTGAAAGATAATTGATACTTATGGGATAAAATGGGCAGATACAGGAAGTTTTGGACATAATAGTTATGATAGTAGTTCGCGTTTTCGCTACTTGGTTAATTGATTTATTGCTGCAATTTGGCTCTGAGGAATTTGCAAATCATTTAAAACGAAAGAGTGATAGTTTGTTTCATTCAGCAACTCAGACAGTAAATCTGAAGAGTATTTTGTTCCTCACAATATTACTTCGTTTGCAAATATAAAATTCTATTTTAGACTATTGCTTAAATCTAAAATGCACAAACTAAAAATTATATGTATGTTATATATATATATATATATATATATATATATATATATGTGTGTGTGTGTGTGAGTGTGTGTGTGTTACATAAAATGTTATTTTCAGCTTTGTGAAAGTAGTATTTTTCGATAGCATTGTAATTGAATCTCTATTATATTGAAGCATGATAGAATGTACGCGGCAATGTAACATTTGAAATGAATATTGTATTTAATTGAAAAAAAAACTGGCACGGTTATTAAAAACATGAATATAAATCTCACAGTTAGTGTACATTTTATATAAAATTTTAATTTCATATACTAAAATTCTTAATATTGGGTAGACAACTTGAATATTATCATTTTATTTCGTTCATTCATATTCATATATTATTTCTGGATCTTTATTCAACATACATATTAAAATACTTATTAAATTGTTAAGAAATACTTCCAACAAACAAACTAGTTATATGTAAAAATAATTAAAATTAACTAAATATAAATGTTTATAGAAAATAAATTAAATAATATATAAATGAACAATGAAATAGTTAATAGTTAGATGAATTATATTAAATCTATAAAATATTGACTTGAGCCTTATTATATTATTATGCTGACGTCTTGTAAAATAAATAAAAAAATAAATATAACATGCTGATTGGTACTATTTTGGTTGAAAGACTTATTTTGATGACACAAACCATAGTCTCGAAACGTAGGTGAAGAAACAGTGCAATGGAGTGTAGGGTTTTCATATTATCAAAGATGATACACACACGCACACACACACACACACACATATATATATATATATATATATATACATATATATATATATATATATACTGTGGATTCGAACCTTTTTCGCTTTCTTCTAATACTTCTTATATATTTAACTCTATTAATGACTGGATGCTGCAAAAAGATTTGCAATACGAATGGCAATAAATAAATAATTGTTTCATGTATATACGTTATTTATTTACAAGATCTTCTACTAAACAGTGCATCAAATCTAATTATCTATTAATTCTATTATCCATGGCTGAAATACCTTAATTCAATCCACCATTACCATTGAGGTTTCCGAAGCCGCGGCTTTGCCAGCATTAGTCGAGTTTATCTGTGCGCTTATTAACGTTTCACACGATCGAGTAGGAAATGGGATTGATAGTTAATTATTACGAAATCCGTGACAAATCTCTTTTTAATTCGACGAACCGAATTCGATAAGAATTACACAATAGAAAACGCTTTCCGTGCTTTATCTTTATCGGTTATCGTAGAACAGTGTTATCTCAGCATGCATCTTGAAAAATTGTAAACATATGATTGTGAAATTGAGAAATATTACGTTGATTGAAGTGGAAATGCTCTAGGTAAACAATTAGTGGGATCAACTCAATAGTGGGTAAAGATATGGGAAACAATACAAAAGTGTAGAAACAAAATCATAGTATCAATATTTAGGCAAGGATTTAACCAAAACATCGGCATCATTTTTCTATCACATTTGTACCTTTTGCACAGCTTTTCATCACATTTGTACGAACCAGGAGCTCTTATCAAACCCTGGACTAATTAGTATTAGCCCACGCCCTTAACCACAAGTGTGATATTTTGGAGTATATGGTGTTGCACTTATTAGAGGCAAAATAGAATAGGAATAAAATATCCAATTTATAAGGATTTGTAATTATAAATCCTATGAAATTCAATGAAATTTTATATAGATTATCTGGAGCAGCAACCTAGTTCAAATCAGAATGCAGAATTTCAATGCAGAAGGAAGTTTAATGAACTCCACTGTGATCATGTCAGATCAATTAAATTATGACATCAAATATTTTTCGAAATAGCCATAAATTAAGAAATATATAAGTGCAAATATTCAATAATCTTGATATCAAGAAATATAATATAGCTAATAAATATTCCACAGGAAACCTATAATGCCAAAGAATCATATATTACTATCGAAACATAATTTACTATTGATACATCAGCTATGTTTTGCATTACATCATTGGTTTGACGAATAATTCTCGAATACTTGTGTACACATTTCATTATATCTATATATATTATACTAACAATAAGTATGTTTTTCCAAAATATTTCCCAATTCTATAATATTTTCTCGTTCTACTTCAAAACGAGACACGATTTATGCATACTTTCCAGGATTTTATAGGGTTTTCCGGGTATGAAACAAAATGTAAATAATGTTAAAAGCATACTCGAAAATATAAAATGTTTTATGGTGTATTTTACATGCAAAATACATTACATCATTTCATTTAAATTTATTAAAGGAAATGTACTGAAAATTTTAGGAGAATTAGATTTGTTATTGCATTAGCTTGGTGAAAAAAATAAAAGAAACTGGGAGAAGTGCAATTAGTTTTTAACTATTTGTAATAGCTTTAGATTAGAATTTTTGAATTGGCGTTTTAATTGCTAACATAAAATAAGATCTTTTAAAATAAAAAATAATTACAGTAAATTATGTAATGACTAAAATAAAAAATAAGAAAGCCTAACGGCTGAGATTAGAGTCACGTACACCGGAACAAATTAACATTGCGTTATATTGTTGTTCATTATAACAGATGTAGACAATCTTGGAAGAAATCGGGCACTAAATTAATATTTCATTCTAAATATATATCTCCAGAAAAATCTCTGTTCTATAAATAATCGAGCATATATAAAGCAGAATATTTTACTACATTTCTAGAAGATTCAATTCTCATTTCATCAAAAGTTTGCTAATGTTATTAACTTCCACTATAGTACATAGTTTCTTGTATCTGATAAAACCGCCGTAAAGCAGTGTGTGGAATACGTTTCATAACCATAGACATAAGCGTGAGCTTTTGATCACAAGATATGAAAGCTCCAGATATCCCTCAAAGCTCACAAAAGCTCCAGGGCGGATACATACACGATATTATATCAAGTTCGTTATCCGTATGTATGGTCTTCCTATATTTTTCATATTCTCATTATCTTTTAGTATTGGACCCATAAGAAGATAAGCTTATCATTGTGGACAAAATGCATAGTAATAAAGTTCTTCTATAGCAAATATCATAGTATTATATATAGTAAAGAATCAAATTTTGTGAACTAAAATGTTTCTTTATTATGCACTTTTGAATAATAACCAGAAAATTTATTTACTAGATTTCTTGGTCAAACTTTCTGCTTTAATTAGCCTTTTTAAATATTCATTTATATTATAATTTGCTTCTTTATTCGTTTATTTATTTACTCATTTATTCATTAAAATATTTAATTATTCATTGTTTAGATAATTAACTTATTTTTTCCTTAAAATATTTATTCATTAGCTTATTCATTCATTTAATTAAATATTTGCTCATTAATTTCATAACTAGTCATCCAATTTTTTTATCTTATTTATAGATTCAATTCAATAATTTATTCATTCAAATATATAATTTTTGTTTTCGAATTTCAAATTAATGTTTCTCCAATTTATTTTTTCATTTATTATTTTTTAAGAAAGCTCGTTTTTACAAGTATTTACCACAAATGTATATTTGTTTAACATTAGATCAGCACAATGAATAGAACATTCGTAATATACTTGATGCGTAATAAAATCGTAGAAATTTATTAAATACCATTTGAGTCAATATTAACTATTTGAATGTTGATTAAAATGATTATGCCACAATTGATTATAATAATTTGAAAATGACCAAATATCTAATTATATTCTACGGTGACACAATGCTTTCGAAATATATAATTTCTCTTGAATATGTATTTAATGAATGATACACATTTAGTAAATATGCTCTATATTTGCAATAAATAATTAATATTTTTACAAATTACATATCATAAAGGCATTTCAAAATATTTGCAAATGATTGTCCAGCACACAATTACGTATATATTATTTTTAATTTCGTTATTGTCTGGAACAAGAATAAGCATTATGATAAATTGTAATTATGCATCTATTGTTTCTGTCATTTCATAATCTAAGCAATTTCATTCTTAAACATCAAATTGTTAACAATTTCATATTACAAAATTACATAATTCTTACATCATAAGATTAGATGAACTATGTTCTGCTATTGTTTTCATACAAAACGTACTGGATTAGTAACGTTGGTAAATAATTTTATTAGATAAATTTTTCCAACAAGAAGGTGAAAAGTTTTCTTATGCTAAATTTTAGGCGGTTTTGCGTTTTGACCTGCACCGACGGGTCGTCTACGGTTAAGGTGCGTAACGGTAGGAGAGCGGCCTGGGAACTAATTGCAAAAATGGGAAAATCTTGGAATTACTGAATATCTGCATCAGATCTAATTTATTTTATATTCCAATGTCAAAACCGTTAATTAGAATAAAATATCAAAATGATTTATATCTTATGACTACTTCCACACAGAATTCTTATCGTTTATCAAATATCTACCCAGAACTAGCCCTGAGACACGAAACTACTTACTTATAAGTTCGACCATTACTCAATCTTAATGTGCAAACTTAGATCATTATTTATATTAATACCCATTGTTAACACAGCATAGCTCACTTCTTATGACGTTTAACTTGAAATCAAATATTAGGAAAAGAAATATTTTTCTTTTGCAGAGAAAAGTCGTAAAAAAGTAATAAAAATTGAAAGAAACTCAACGTGATCATAAAGTAGAGGAAAATACATTTAGGATATTGTTTGTTTACGCCTATAAATTTATAGATCGTGGAAAATTCATAACATAATTGTGAAAAACGTCAGTCATTATGTTTTTTCATGGGGAAATAAAGAAGTCAAAATAGTGAAAATGTCTTAACTCTGATTTACGAATTGGATTGACATAGTTCAGATCACCTAGAAATTTAGAAATTTTGATGCACAAAAAAACGTTTGCAAGTGCCAAACTGAAAAGTCTGAGGAAAAGTAGTTCGACTAACTATGGGAAAAAATAAAAATAAATTTTAATCCACTTCAGTTAAAAAAGTAAGAACAAATTACTGGTGCTCGCTCTTTGCAACACCTCCACACGACAATAGTTAAATTTTCTTCGTCCTCTTTAGTAGCTGTCATCAAAATCGACCCATTTTACCACGAAAACTTTGGAAAAGCGGTTTGTCCAACCAATAGGAAAGTTCATCCCATTAATTGATCTTAATCTACTCTAGTTTACAAGTTGGAACAACATAGTTCAGGCTGAGTCTACTAATACGAAGGCATTCTGCAGAGTCAGAGCCATTAAATAAACCAGATGCGTTTCTGGCGAGTAGGCGGTTTATATCTATTCGTTCGGATAAGCACTTTGTATAATGCGTTCCATACCTAGGTCTGCAATGTTATGTAATGGTCGTATTTGTGCTTATCTAGATGTTGTGTAATTAATTTGAATTTTTACAATTGCACTTCAGGGTTTTTTATATACCGAAAGGCAGGAGTGAATCCGTTGGAGATATGAAGACAACTAACAGCTTTGTTTTGAATGTAAGTTTGATTGTAAAAAGTAACGATGATAGTTTATGAGGAAAAATATCTAGAAATATTATACTAATATAAAATTCTCTATAACATTTTCCATTTACTATATAGTGAATTTCTTTTATGAAAATATTGTTTTCTATTTCTAGTCTTTTCTCAATATATTCTTTGCTACAATGAAAACTTGTTTTTCAGTCCTTATTTGTTATTCGCATATAAATCTAAAGAGGCGTACTCGACGTCTACTCAGCTTCAAAGTTCATAGCAGCCGGCGCTGCGTTCGTGAGAAAGGGTATTTGAATAGCAGGGCGTTTCTCTTTTGTCATTTTCCGCACAATATTATTACAGTCCGGGAGGCGACGACAACTATCCTTGATTTATACATCTAATTATGGCTTTATCAGCCATTCCACAGTACTATATATTGACATCAGAGTAAGTTCCAAAACAAAATCAGTATTACGAAGTATATAAATTATTTTCAACGAACAAGTACCTATGTCAGTCTTAATGGGAAAATATATTTTTATATGCATTTTATAAAAACGACATCAATACAGTGATTATTCATGAAATATCTTTCATAATTTAATAATTTTGTTGAGCTGATGTTATCTACCAGTTTATTATATTTTGACAAATTAAGTTAAAACAAGTTATCAAAGTTTTAATAATATAGAGAACACCTAGGTTAATATTTTGAATATATGTTTACATAATCGTTTTATAATAAAATTTGAACCATATAGAAAACTAACGATTAGAAGTTCATTCTAACGCATTCCACTTGATTTTGCATAAATCATCATAATCCTATCTTATGGTTGTATAGCAATCTATGATTTTTCAGATAATATCTGATTTCTAGTTATCTTATATCAGAATTATATGAAACTTATTTGTTTAAAAATACTCACTTTTCACTGTGTTCTACAATGTCACCATTTCGACTTATGGCTTTACGAGAGTGTCTTGGAGTTGAAGCTCAAAGAAAGTTCACGTTAATCTATAAAAAATAAAATATATCTTAAAATGCCTCTTATGCTGAGCTTTTTTATAATCACCATAATACTAAAAATAAATTTAAAAATTATTTTGTATTAAAAAAATCAATTATTCAACAATTAAATAAAAAATCAAAAAAGATTGCTCAAAAAGATTAATAATTGTTATAAAATTTATTTCAAACGAAAGATCATTAATAATAAATTTACTCAAATAAAATGTTATTTTCCCAGTCAATGTACAAACACTAGAAGCTAATAAATTTAAAAATTTATAAATACATATTTAAGTTTATTAATAATACTAAAATTAATTTATAAGTTAATTATTCAATAAGAATTTGTAATAAACAATTGTATGAATGGCATCTGGCTTTATGATGTATATCAAAAGTCAATAAATAAAAAAAAATCGAAAGTTACTTCAATTGCATAAGTATTCAGAGCATTAATATATATTGTCACAAATTTAATGCCCATTTCTGCTTTAGTTTGCTTTTGGCATAATCGAAGATACTATTCATGATAATATATTTAATTATGCTATTTGTAATAATTTATTACAGATTACTACTGACACTAAATAATTCAGAAGTTGACTCAAAATTTGAATTTCAAAATATGTTTTCCCATATGCATGTTGAAAAAAAAATTAACTAAACTGAATTTTAGAAAAACAACGCTAAACACGTATAAAATTACAACAATTATTTAAACTGAATGCATAATTTTTTATGTAATGCATATATATCCTATTAGATTTGATGTCAGTTCATTCTTTAAGTTTTTTTTATATATTGGAAATTTTTTAGATCTTATTGGGTTATTGAAAAATTGCAGAAGTTAACTCAAGGTTTGTAAAATAGAAAATATATTTCATATTTCAGAGTTGTTTTTAGTGTCGTAGTCTTCTGAAACTGCTCTTTTTTCTGCCTTCGTTCTGACGATTTAACCTATTGTTGTAGTTCATTTCACTACTTATTTCGCTTTATAATTTTTCTCAGAATTCGAATACTGAAAAATGATTATCCTTCCACAAGGTTAGGCATTTCAGTGTCATGGCCTCTTTGATTATGCCCTTCCACATATAATGGTAGAAGTTTATGCCTGTACACTCGCACTGTTACATACAAAGGCCATCATCGTCATTTCGCTACTAAGTTTCTAATTAGGTTAAGTTCACACGAACCTGGCGAAGCCTTCCCTGCCCGGTACATATATCCGGCCAATGAAAAATAACAAGAACACACACGATTCATTCATTTTGCGTGCTCAAGTGCACCGAGAAAAATTATTATAGGGTCTTGGACGTAGATCATGGTTTTTTAAAAAATATTTTAGATTTATTGGAGCTAACAATAATAAAAAAGTGATCATGAGGTAGAAGTTAAACGAGAAATATTGGTTTTCTCTTGCAGAAACAACTTTTGCTAAGAAATCGCTTAATATTTGTTAACATTAAGGCGTTGGTTCAATTTAACGATAATAACAATTTTATGACAATATATAAAATACAATTAATTATCATAATTAGAATGATGAATACGAAAAAAAAAATTTCATTTAACCGAGCAAGACTTATACTTTCATTTTGCTTTTTCCTACCTGCTTAAAGTTTTTATCCTTAACGTTATAGAGCTTTTTTAAAATTATTATATTTAATTAATTTCGTCTAAAAAATTGTGGTTAAATTGTAGACAAGAAAAGTAATATAATTTGACAAATTTAACAAATGGTTATTGACACGATTGATATCCATATTGATAGATATTGAATTAAAATGTATAATTGAAAAAACTTGTAATTGTATTTGGTGTACGTTTTATAGAAAATTTTTGTTCCATATATTCAAATTTATTTCATACATTCATATTCATACATAGTTTTTGATCTTTTTTCAACATATAACATGCTAATTGGCACTATTTTGAATAAAAATCTTACTTTGATGACACAAACCATGGTCTCGAAACGTTTGTACCTTGAGAAACAGAGCAAAAGGGAATGTAGGGTTTCCATATTTTCAAAGATAACAATCAATCATTAGAGTTATTTTCATTTAGACTAAAGAGAAAGAAATATAAAAAACTGAGTAATTTTAAAGTTGGAAACTGCAAAAAGTATATTTTAGCATGAAAATAAAACTGTATTTCACATCAAGGAATACCAACAAATCAGCTATCTATTACACAATAATGAATCAGAATTCTATAATCCGTTAAATAAATTAGTGTGACATTCAACATTGACAATTTGCTTATACATAATTTATCTGAATGCATTGTTAATATCGCACTATGAATAATCACACATTCTGTGGGCGTCAATATGATATCATAACAATGAAATGATAACTGTATGACACTATAATTGCGTAGTAGTGTTATATATTTATTAGTTGCATTCTCGACTATCGATATTGTGATATCTTTGCTGGTTAGATAAATTGTGCGAAATTCGATATCGTAATCTTGCTAAAATGCGGGTTTGTTGACATTAAAACATTGGATTCCAACATTTTTTAAGACACCCACATTTAGACATAGTAGTCACATCGGTATTCCAAGTGAAAACCAAATTAATAATCCCCCATATTACTAACATTTCAATAATAAAATACATATGTTAATTATTACCAATATTATTTCCTGAGCGACATGTGTAAAATATTGCTGATCTATTTTAATTATGACATTGAACAACGCAAATATTGATTGCCAATTACGCTAATTAACGTCAAGTATAATTCCTCATAATTATTTGCACTAGAAATGTCTAAGAAAAAAAAACTCGTTTAGAGAGAAAGTTCAGTACTACCAATTAACACTTATATTTAAATTGCGCATAATTTGCTTTCTATGAATATATAATGCCATTACTAAATTTCATTTCATAATTAAAATCGTAATTTTATTATGCAGTTTTATAATTAATATTAATAATTCCTTTTAAATTATTAGTTTTTTTCTTTTTATTTCATTTACCATTGGATGTTCATAATTGACTTCTTATCATGCATAATTTCTACGCTAATTGTCGGAGTTTAATTGTCCGAATAAAGTAATGTTCAACCTTCTAACAAATTTAGTCCAAGGTGATAAATATGCCAAACAATTATAACCCTGAATACCTGAAATTTCAAATTGTTCATTATCATGAAAAATTTATAGAGCAGAAAATTCGATTGTTATTTTATCAAAAAGTTTAGATAAATACAATTTCTTGGTGGAATATTTTTGTACAAGTACTTTTCGTCTGAGTCATATAATGGTTTTAATAAAAAATTGTTATTTTTTGCTATCAACACTAGGTACTCTAGTTGTTTTGATATACGTTTATTTTGTTTATAAAAGTGTGGACTATTAAATGAATGACGAAATGTTTGCTTGCGGAAAAATAAAAATGAATTTTGCAAATAAATGCTTTGATATGTACTTCCGAGTTAAGTGCAAATGTACCGAGGCTTATTTTCGAATGAATAATTTTTTTAGTCATGCAGGTATTCTATTATTATTTAATAACACCGAAGACTAATAATTATTGATAAAAAAATTTAAATTTTAAATTTTTTTTAATTTTACATTTAGAAATAATTAATATTCTCAACATAATATAGAAATTGTTGAAGATGTGCAACAACCAAAACCTCTAAATTAAATCATTTATCATTTGGTTCACAACTCTATTAATAATTTAGTAGAAAACTAGTAATTATAAACCTTGAAATCTTTTAAATATATTATTTAAAACTCTTTCTTTAATAATAACAATGACAATGAATTTTTACTTAATATTTATTAGTTTTACAACTTTGCATATTTTGATATCTGATAATATTTTATTCGTTCAAATATTTTTGTATTTAAGCTTTTAACACGTACGATTTTAATTTAACATTTAAAATTTATGCATGTACTATTTGACACATTTGATAAATATTTTAACTCTGACATACTTTTATTATCTTTGTTATTATATCAAATAGGTGTTTTTGTAATTCGTATATTATTATGAACATACGGTATTAAGTAGGTATTTTGTTTTCCAGCCGTATATGTAATTATTTGTGATCTTGAAAAATAGTAGAATGCGTGGTGAAAATAAATATTTTTATTCTGAGAAATTTATTGCATATTATTTTATAATTGCATATTTAATCTAGAAATTCATTACGTATTAGTAAGAACATGTTCAATTTTTTTCTCTATTAGTACAAAGGGGTACAAATGACTCTATTTGTTCCCCATATTATTATCAAAAATTTCCCATCATATTCCACATTATACTTGATCATTCTATTACGAAATTACAAATATGCTGATAGGAAAAACGACATGTTAACTACATCGCAAAAAGCAACCCATTAAAAGTAGATCATAAAATGTGAAAATGTCGGTCGGTATATAAATTTAGTTTTTTGCACATGATCAAGAGGAAAATGTGTTGCAAAATTAATGTTTTTGCTCTGTTGTCTGCGAGTTATTTATTGGAAGCCGTGTAATTAGTGATAACAAAATAAGGAAATTATAATGTATACTGGGAATCTAGTCACATTTTAAATATGGACCGAAAAAAATTTAAGTAAAAAATATACAAATTTGATATACGTTATGACATACTTGTTGTAAATATGAATATAGAAAACTGAATTTTGTTTCTACAAAAAAAATTATACTGATTTCCATATGCTTCAACTCACAATTTGCCTTTTTCATTCATATTAAAAACTAAATATATGTGTTAGAAAGACTAACTAAATATCTAAATAGTTCAACTCTCATTTTCAAGTAGGAAAGTATTTCAGAAGGATTCTTAAATAAAAAAATGAACTATATAGAATTGATTTTATATAATAAATTAATAAGACTCTAAGGACTTTTAGAGCATATAGCATATGATTGGAAAAACGAGAACACGTCGTGCATCATACAATTATTTACTTAAAAAATATTGAAAGCTGACATTTTTATTCCTGTTCGTCATGATAAATAATCACGTTTTACATTTGGTGTGAAATTTTTCAACCACATTCAACAACCAGAGGTTCAAAGAAAAATGCTACACAGTATCGAATTTAAAACGGGGGCAACATTTTATATGGGAACGTTTGTAGAATGATGTGGAGTTTTTGATGTGGGATTTCAACATGGAGAAACGATTTTCCTTTGTCAACTAAATATATATATATATATATATATATATATATAATAGAATTCTAGTAGTAGCTTGTTGAAATAAAAAATCTTCCATTCACAATATATAGTAGTTTTCAGTGCTAACAATTTACTTATTTAGTTGGTCATGCGATTGCTGATTTTTCACAATACTCAAAATTAAAGTAGTCCTTGCTTATGATAGTTTTAATAGAATTTACATGTACTTTTAATATTTTTTTTACATTTTTATCTTTTTCTTCCCATATTTTCCATTTTATCTGGACATTTAAAATTGAAACGTTTTCCTGGTACAAATTACCCTGCAGATTAGCAAATGATAAGACTAATCAATAACGAGTTATTTATGAGAAGCGTACATCTACGTTTTCGTGCAACATTTCATTTGAATTAAACGAGCTGTCATTTGCAATGTGTCTGAATTAATCTTCTAAATGTGATTCATGGCAATTTTAGGGAAAGAGGAATGAAAAATCATTGTAACCTTTTTGAATAAAAAATTGTGAAAAATGATTCATAATGGTAGACATTATTAAAATATTTTATATTTTGCACAATATATTTTGGATCCTCTTTTTTCATTACCTGATAAAATTTGTTTCCAAAATTGTGTCCAGTATCAAAATTTTAAATATTTTTTATATAAGTAGATCATATGTTGTTTTCAGTGGTCATATTCCACAAATCTTCAAATGGACTTAAAATAAATGGTTAAGTGTCTTCATATAATTTTCTCGAGATTTTCCAGTTTTCCTTAAATTGACATAACATAACTTGCGTATGAGTCTTGAATACATTACAACAATGCTGCTGAAACTAATATCTCTAAATTGTTATATAATGTTTGAGTTGTTATAAGACCAAAACTTCAGTAAATATCTATATTAGGAAAATTTGGTCTCTGAAAAATAATTTCTTTTTTTTCAACATACTTATATTAGAAACACGAAGGAATCATCCTTCGATCGATCGATTCGAATCGATTTTTGTAATTTTTGATCCGCTGATAACAAATGCAGGGAGGATTACATTGAAAATTACACATTTATGACTTGTATATAAATCTCTTTTTGACATCTAAAGCCAAATATTTACAATTCTTCTCATAAATCTTCGATTTACTTGTTCATCAGAACGTGCGCATACCACAAAGTTACACGCTTGGCTAATGGGTAAAAACTTGGTAGTACGGCGTAAAAATCAGTGCGGAAATTATTAAATTTATATTTATAAACTATGATGTTTTAATTTAACATTTAAAACGCTTTCTTTACACAAACATTTTATATACTTCGTCTTCTCACATGGTGAATGTCAATTTTAGGTTGAGAGATTTTGCCAATGTAGCGAAATTTATCTGATCTTTCTGGGTTACTTTGTGTGTGAACCAGTTATCTTTGGAGAAAAGCAATAAGTGAAATGTAATTGATAGATTATTGATTCAAGTTGTGTATTAATCTTTGCGAGAAAGTAATTCTTGAAGAACGAGGTTTTTCACTTCAACACAGTATTTAATTCTTAGGGTCATGTGTTACTGGAACAGATTTATTCAAAATTCAGTGAAATATTTCCGCATAGAAATATTTTTTTTAGTCGTGAACAAATAAGTAGTTCATTGAGGAACACAACAAAATGTGGAAAGATGAAACTAAGATTTTGTCATATAATTCACAATAATTTATAATTAATCAGAGTAAAAACTTATATTGAACTTTACATGAAATTGCAATTTAATCAACCGAACAAAACACTTCAGCATCCAAATAATTATTAAATTCTATTTGCAAGTTTATATATTCATTAGGGACTAATTATCCATTTTTAACACAAAACCAGTATATATTCAATATATATTTATTACTAGCTTGCCGAAATATCCCAACTATTCATATGTATTGCAAATTGGAAATTATTCATGAATAACATAGTTGTTCCAAAACTAATTACATACATAATTTCAGCATTTACAGAATAATTTAATCAGGCAAAATTATGATGAATTATAATAATGTAGTTACAGGACCACATGAAACAAATATCCAATTTGATGGCTTATTCTATAAATCTTTGTGTGGTAATAGATGTTCATTATCTTGATAATTTGATATAATTATCTATATCATAATTAAATCATCACAATATTTGAAAAATAATTGATAATAGTGAAACAAAAACAATGAAGCAAATTTACTTTAAATGTAATATTTATAAGTTTTTTAAAGAAAATGCTAATACTCCGATATCATGTTCAATCAATTAAAAAAAATCAAATGAATTTAGTAAAGTTTTATATATACATATACATATATGTAAGCTTGAGTATGTATGTGCATTGCTTTTAATAGAATTGAATTTAAGTATGCCCTCTTATTAATAGCATTTTATATTGATCAAACATATTAGATACTATGAAATTCAAAACGATTAATTTTGGTACAGTCAATGTTTAGATTCAATATTTATATAACGAGTATTTATTTTGGTGCATTATGAAAATCAAAAAATAAAACTTTGAAAATACTATTTTTACATATTAAATTTTTTAACCTTTTTGTCATTTTTGAGATTTTGCATAAAAATTTTTCGAAGATCCAAATTAAATAAATGAAAATAAATATTAAATACGAAGAGTAAAAATAAATTTGCTTTTGAAGACTGCAATATAAATATAGGAAATTTTCATACACGCGTATTTGCCTATACCGTTTATTTATTAACATAATGCAAAAGATTTTGCATATGTATTTTTATAGTCGTATTTTTACAAACACAATATTTAAGTAAACAGAAAGATTAACATTTTTAAAACCGAAATTATGTCTGTTATCAAAATATTAATGTAAATTGTATTTGTTCTTTGAGATATCATATTTTAAATCGCAAATTAAGTTAAGAAAAGTACTGCGCAGTAGTAGAAGAAAAGTGGCTTTTTAAGACCGCTGTCGAATTTGCATTTATAGTGATTCAGAATGTTAATTATGAAAATAATTAAATGTATAAAGATTTTTATAGTTGTAGTAAATATTTGCATAAAAATGTTAACAATTACCAAGAATTTTAATTACATTTTCAGAAAATTTTATTGAGAAATTATTGAAAGTTGTGATAATCAAATATGATCTTAAAAATTTTAAAAACAAATTATTTAAATTAGATTTAATTAAAAATTTTGAACAGTCGTGTTGGAATAGTTAATTAATGAATTCATGATTATAGAATGATGCTAGAAATCATCTTACTCGAAAAGTAACTAACAAAAATTTGATATTTAAGCTTTATTATTATTTTTAACAGCAATCAATACTTATGTTAATCCTATGACATACCCGGACGCCCCCGTTGTCCGGGTGTGTCGCATTCAGACTTTTAAGTATGACCAAAAATTTGCAGGTGTTTGGGATGAAATATGTGCAAATTGGTATATAAAAAAGACAATACTATGAGCTTGTTGTGATTACTTTCACATAATATGGCTTTCATTTTTAAAGGCTAACTCTATTTTTGGTAGTAATTTCGGTAAAATTGTCAAGTTTCGACTAAACATGATGTGGAATCATTTATTGTAGAAGTTTCGCGTTATTTAATATTATGACATTCTGCTTCAGTGTCATATTGTTTATTTTCATTTCCAAATTAATTTATTCATAAATTTCCATAAAATTATTTCGAAATACATCCGATGTGTTTAAAGGTGTGACTGTAGAATTTGCACACAATGTTAATGGTTGTAATTTTTTTTATTATTTGCAGAAGTTTTATGCGATTCGCTTTTGTTCGTCTGCGATTCGACAAAGGCAAACAAGGTGATAATAATCATTACACTTGTAGACACATAAATGGATGTCTTAAACCGCATTTCAATGTCACGAAGAGAAACCGAATTTGATACTGAATAAATATATTTTGATATAATATTTGGTTAACCGCTGGAGTGTACGTTTTGCTTTGTTTAGGAATTCGTGGATGTATTTTGATTCTTTTATATTTTTTATGCCTTTATTATGTGAACTGCTTTTTATTATTTATGGATATTGAGGCCAGATTTAAGTATACAGCATTATGCCAATTGGATAATGTTTATTTTATTTGCTTAGTTCCATTACTACATTCACTTTGTTATATTTATATTGTGGTATAATTTTGCCTTTTTTTTACTTATTTCTCTATAATACATTCATTATTTATAGTATTTTTTAAGCCTTTCTGAAAAAGTTTCATGTTTTTGCTGAAAAATTCGATACCACAATTCTATATTTTCTCTGCATTTCTATGTTGATGAGTCTGAGACCAAACCGACACCTTTTCTTTGTGTGCCAAAATTAGATCTCGGCGTTTTCTCAAAAACGACTGCATGATTGACAACTAGCACCTTACAGAAAGTTTTTGAATTTTTAAAATCAGGAATTTCAGGAATTTTGACAAAAGCGACGATTGTCTTGCAAAACTAATCAAATTGGGTCCTTATCGATTTTTATCAATTTTTGAAATCCATGAAGTCACCTTCATTATTTTTTTAAAAAACAATTGGATATCCAAATGCAAATTTTTTTGAAAAATGAAGCCAAATTTTCTATGGCTAATTGATGAAAATTCATTCTTTCTGAGTGCATGGGGAAAAGTATTTTTAATTTTATAAATGTCGATTTTATTTGAAACTAACAAACACGAAAAATAGAGTGTGCTTAAGTCTACAATTTTTGCATTAATGTCTTGAATAAACTCTATACACTGGAGAAATAATTTGACATCGATGTCTTTTGTAAATTTCTTGCAAACTAAAGAAATTTGCACTTTCGCATTTTCCCACAATAACGTGCCATTCCTATTACATTCTATTATTCTAATTACTTTTAATTTATAATTCTGTTATATAAATGCAATATATTTTTATCGCATCAATTTATCACCTTATCAATCTATCAAATTGCATGTTTACAAATGAAATATCCACAGTCATATACGATTCATTAAACAAATCTGGGTTATCTCGCTTAAGATTTGTGGATATACAACTTGTCTATGCGAACTTTTTTGCAACAACTTTCTTCCTAAGAAAGTAGAAGTATGAATGTCATTATTTTATTTTAAATAAATAGAATCGATTAATTTATTCATATTCCTATTGTATATGGAAAGTTGAACAACGGCACGATTCCACTGCGTATCTACATGCTTGGAGCCTTTTAGAAATGCGAAGTCGCGATGTATTCAATTTGCATTCACATTATTCATTTTTTATTTATTTATTCTCTAGCAAGTCGTGACTAATCATAATAAATATTATTTCAATCTCTTAGTGAGCTTATAAAAATAAACTTTGTCTTTAAAGTCGATAAAACTGACTTATTTGTTTAAATTGTTATTTAAAATCGCAGATCGGTAGTTGACCATAAAAAGCAGAAAAATATATTAAAGATGTCATAGCATAATCAAAATTTAAAACGTTCCATAAAGTTAAAAAAGACCATAAATATTTATTTACACCTGAATAAATATATATCTAATTTTTTTCATATATACTGAATGCTTTATTATTCATATTATATTTTTTTCGTCATTTTCCTAATTATTCCTATAATTGCATGTCTGTGTTGTGATTGATCAATCTAGGTCCGACCGTTACCTTGAATATACACCGCTAATTCGTTTTTTTGTTTCAATAAAACACACAACCAGCATTTTCTGTAATTATTCTCCAACTCTTTATATTTTAATGTAAAAATATACATTGAATTTTTTATGAATTCTATGAATCTGTTAATTATTTCTGCTGCGATGACTTCATGCATTTGTAATAAGACGAACGGGTCATCCGTGAGCGTTTCTTGTATGACTCAAAACTTTTTTTAAAATAATTGGCATAACAGGTTCTTAGTATTTCTAAAAAGAAACTCTGAATCCAATAAGCAATTCGCATTTAAATCTTTATACCAGTAGGTTTATTTATGTTCCTGTTTTTTTTTCAATATTGTAATGCAATATGATGTCTTATAAGACGTATCATATTACGTTTTTGCCATTTCATGACACTTTATTTAATTTTCTAAGCCCGGCAAAGCTTTTCATAAAACCAATCTTTTGCTCCGGTGAATCTGAAAAGTCCGCTTGAATGAGGCCCTTTGCCATAAAAAGAAAGGTTGCGAATTCGTACTTTTCCGGGATAACACCTTGATTTTCCCAATACCTTTATAGATATAGACTACTTGTAGATAACTATATAATAAAGCACATGTAAAAATGATTTTGATGGTAATTCTTTTTAATTTTATTTACTAATAATGAATTATTTTCAAAATAGAAGTTTTCTATGTATCAAACAAATTGTAATATTTTGCATCATATGTTAACTTTAATTATGAAAATTAGCATATTTTATAATTTATATCTATAATTGCATAGAATTAATTAGTAAAGTACTTAGCATTTTCTCATATCGCTCCTTAGTATCACATAAGATTCTGGTTAGAATCTAGTTAATCTAACATCTAGCTGGAATAAGCTAGCCAATATTTATATTTTCCTTTATATTAAAATGTTTGTTCTGGATTTTGTCGTCAATCTTGAACAACTATAACAGATTGTTTGTGGAACAAATATTGCAGAAGTATTTGTGACCTATAAATATATGAACTTTGATATTTTGACGCGCTTATTGTGTGTTTAATATAATAATCTAATTATGCAAACACTTTAACTTGCTCGTGAATGTCATAATAAAAAGGTTTGTTTATAAATTTTTCATATTACACCTGTCCAATTATGTGGTCTTGTAAGTAATAATAACCACACATTACATAAAAATATAATCCGGTATGTAGGATTTTATTTTTATGTAACGTGTGTCTATTATTTATTTATGAATATCATAAAAAGTGTAAAATTAGAATATCATCGTTGTTTTTCATGTCAAAATTTATTTTTAATGCTTGTCAATAATTATGCTTTATGATGTTAGGTTTACAGAAGCACTAAAAGATCATTAGATCAAAGCTTGGCTTGTTTTGACAAATTTATCTTTACGATATTTACAACTTTGTTTCCTGAAAAGTCTTCATTAATATTTAAAATTAAATGTGTTATTTTCCATCTAGTAGTACTGAGGACACAATTCTTACGCTTCATTTACAAAAAAACATTGATACTAACAATAAATTTTTCTTCTTAAAATCATGAAAATCGTTAGAGTTGTGAAATGTGTTGCGATCGCCCTTAATAATAATAAACTGAAATTTTAATAAATAGTAAATAGAATTTTGCTTGGATTTATTAGAACATTGATTAGGTCTTATTAGCTGTTGTAAGGAATTGGCTTAACTAAGTCGCTTTTTCAGAAAGCAACCCGACGGTACGCCTATCTCTATGAATACTGATGAAGTTTTTATTATAAAAGCAATGCCGGGTAAGGACTAATTTCTCTTGGAAACATATTCCAAGAACTTATTAGATAGAGTTTTAATTTATCCAAAGTGAAGAGCTAAGTATTCTCTGAAATCTAACTAATATTCTATATTCCTTTACTGCCAATAACCTGACAATTCTCTGTCGGTAAGGAGCTTGCTATAAATTTTTATATGACCTCCTGTTGAATGTTTTAGCAATTACTATTTCAGCAATAACAAAATTTATCCGTATTTTCTACAAATGAGTCATGCCAATAAATAAGCTACGTTTTACAAGTGTCCTTGGATTGGCCACTTTCTGTTCGTTCATTTCATATCGTATATAATAATATCGATCTTGGTGAATAAAAAAATCAAGGTTTGTACAGAGAATACAGAATTGAAGAGGAGGTTGTTTTTGGTGGGCGTCACATTATTATTTTTAATGGGTTTATTTCAATAGCCTTTACGCCATGTGGTTATAGTAATAAAAAGAGAGTTTGGCTCTCATTTACTAAAAAATTTAAAAAATATACATAAAGCAATACGGCTTTGATTTCATTAATAAAATTATTCATACACTATGTGATTATTAGAGTAAAAAGAGATTCAAGTTCAAAATTGTACAAATCCGTCCAATATGCAACACCAAGATCACCGAAGTGAATTAGATTAATAAGCTCCACCATTCAGTTTTAGATTTAATAAGTTTGATATATTTTACTGGCTCTATTTTTACACCAGCTCTCTCACTAATAATGGAAATTGCCAAAATTTACGACTGTGGCAAGCGAATAATATGCCTATCATCACAAACTTATTCTTATTCGATTGGAAAAATCGTTTTGATAGTGTTTGTGAAAGTTGTCGAAACAAAAATAACAAATGTGAGTATAACTAGCAGTTCGCGTTGGAGTTTATATATAATGACAATATTTCATCGATTTCTATTCAATCAATATCTCTATATTATATAATACATTATTTTGTTTGTGATTGTTATATTTAGTTTGTTCTACAAGCTTTCACTCATATTTTCATACAAAATATAATCAATATTTTATTGTCTAGAAACATAAAGGCTAAAAAAATGGAAGAATTATTTGTTCATTAACCATAATTTTATATTACATTATTTTTCCCCGTTGTAACGTTGTAATATCCTACCAGCACTATTGGATAAATTTCTTGATTGATAATAATATTCAAGCTGAAGTATTTTTTAATGTAGATCCTTTACAAAAGTGGCAGCATGTTTTTGTGTATAATACTTTAGCACAGACTTTGAAAATCTACATCAGCAAAGTGTGTTTGGATTTAATTTACATTTAACTAGCTCTACGGAAGCTCTATAGCATTCATTGCTAATAATGTTTACGAGGCTGTAATATTATTTTGGCATTCTTACTATATACACGGTTTGAAGATAAAATGTTCTTGGTGTTGTTTATTTTTGCTATAATTAGAGCTGTTCTATATTTGAATAACGATTTTATATAGATCATATCATAATTGAAAAGTCTATGAATAATTAATTAAATATAAACATACCTACACAAATAAATATGTGTAAATCTCTGTATAAGATGTGCTTCTTGATTCTTCCTCGATACTTGGATATCATTGCAATAATTTCGACAATTTTTTTATAAATATATCAATTCCTCTACTAAGATAAATACCATACGTCCTATTTTTGTGCAGATTCAATACATTCGTATGAATATTTTATAGCAGCAAATCGATATTTTTATTTCAACGTCCATTACCGCGCTAATGTACTTCGACAGTGTCCTATGTAAACGCAACAGCTACATGAATCTACATAGAATATGGTTGATGTATGTATATATATTTAGGAACATGCAAAATCGATTACATACATTGGAACGTTTATTCCAGATAAACAGACACATTTAGCGAACAAATAGAGATTTTGGAAGCTTTCCAAATACAAAATAAAGAAAACTATAATGGCGGTCACATGGCAAATTTATGTAACAGAATTAATGCATCATTGTAAAGCAAATAATGTTTATAAATCTTTTGGCTTTTGCTGAAACCCAGGGATTGGTGGTTTGAGCTTTGGCTTTTCAATTAAAAGCTTTCAGGTTCACTACCCTTCTCGGAGAGCATAATTTCAAGTAGTAGTGACATTGGTTTATTACCTAAAAATATGGATGAAAACTTGGGTCAAATGCAAAAGGGGCACTTCCTTGATATTGCTGCATCAAATGAACATAACAATTACTATTAGAGAAATTCTTAATGTAAAAATAAATCAAATATACTTAGGCCAACTGTTAGGTTGCCTTCTGAAAAGTTACTCATCTTATAAGGAAAGAAAGCACAACATTGAAACTTTTGTTGAAGTTATGCTGAAACTTTTAACTTTTTTGTAGAAAATAAATACTGAAAGTACATATAATATATAAAAACAGATTTCATGCTATTGACTTGCCATTATCAGATTTTTTACTATAAACTTAGTGATTAGTAACAACGTGTATTTTTTCAAGCTATCTATAGGCTATATATACTAGTTTTCCATATTCTACGATAAGTTACAATTTATATTCATATAATTTTCTTATCATATCCTACAAAATTTATTGCGCTCGATTTTTATGAGACCAGAAGAAAGTTCAGTAAGGCATTAGGAAAATCGGTCTAATCCAGGTCATTTTATTAATTATTTCGATGTGACCCAAAAATATGTGCCTAATTCGACCAAATTGTATTTTACGAGTTGTGGTAGTTTTTATCGAGGTCAAAGCACATGAGACATGGTTTTACATATCATTTCGTTTCATTAATTAATGGTGTTGGAAGGTCAAAGCTTATCACAAATGCATCAACTTGATAGAAGAGGATTGATACTTGATCTGAATTTAAAAAGATCCATTAATCTTTATTATGATGACATTATAAATGTTAAGGAGTTGATTGTGTGATATAAATAAATCACTAAGTTCATGAAGAGGTTGTCTTAGACCTTTATCATAAAACTCGTTGTTCATAACCAGGAAGCATATAAATGATAATGAAATATTTCTATTATAATTCACAGTATCTAATTATAGTACATGTGATTGATCAACTCTATAACGAATTTATGTGTGATTTGACTGACAGTTAAATTCGATATCATGTTTCAACATATTTGATTTTCAACTAATCAGTTTTACTTGTTATTCGACTATGTAGATGAACATTCACCAATCAAGTTATGATTTTAATAGAGCTCTAATAATTTGATACAAGCTAAATACTAAAGTAGATTATGTACTCATGTAATCCATCAAAAATGAAATAAAATAATTCATAAATAGAAAAATAGAAAATATTGCAATTCGTGGTATTACATTTTTATTTAATAAAAAATAATTGAAAAGTGATAAATAGTTATATGAAAATGGTTTATAGAATACAATTTGAAGAGTTGAATAGACTGTTGTAGAATTTTAAAATGAACAATGATCAAAATTTGCAGTAGTTAAAATAAATTACTTTGTATAGATTACCAAATAGAAGATGATTAAACTTATAGTTATTTAAAAAGCTAATTATTTATTATTTTGATAAATATTCATGGATTTCTCAAAATAATACATTATTCCAAAAGCCAGGAAAAATGAGAGCATATAGGATATAGGATGACTTATTATTGGAGAATGAAATATTCTGATTGACTATTTATAGAATTACAAAGAATTAATTTGGCAAATATTAAATTCCATAATTCGTCAGTACTTTTGGTCTTATGGAAATAATGAATTAAAATTATAAATAAAAATATCTTGAATATTCTCCCATTTCTCACTCCTGTAGTATAGGATACTGAAGTATTCTGATTTTACTGTTTATAAATTCTGATTTGACTATTTATGGAAATACAATAATAATAGATTTTGGCAACTATCAATTTACAAATTTCATGAAATAATAAGTTAAACTTAAAAAATAAAAATATTCTAAATCTTCCCATATATAAATGTTGTATATATACTACAGTTGTATATATTCTCAACGTCGAACAATAAAATCTAAATATTTTGTACCTAATTTTTTAAAAAATCCAAACATTTTCATAAAATCAAAATAATTACAATTTGTCCTCGTAATTAAAAATACGCCTAATGTCGGGGTCTCTTGGGGATAAATTTGAATATCACCACCCATTCCCAAGAGCGAGGTCATAAAGTCCTTAAAAAATCGGTCACGTGATTAATGGACGATTCAATCAAAATTTTTAGTGGTCACGAATGTAATAAGTATTTTGTGATTAAAATTATCCTTATTTACCATCGAACTTTTAGTATAAAGATTTCCACTCTGTTTTCGGCGAACAGTTTAACAGATACTACAGAAGGCACTAAATTATTTAGATGGGCATGAAAACGTTCCACTAACACGCTATCTCTGCAGGATACATGAGCAGGGGGTGGTTTCTCAATCTTATTTTCATTCTACCCTGGCGAACAATAATACTTTTTTATTGTAATACATCATTTAGATTTATAGGAAAGTGAAATAATGGTATTTTGATAGCATGTGAAATAGAGATAATTGATATATAATTCAAATCCGTTTGGCTTGTGGGTAACTGCAAATTGCATGAGGTGTAACAGTTTTAGCTGTGATGTTAATGTACTAAATTTTGGTAATTGAAATAAATTGGGATTTGTATTAGTACTGAGGTAATCATGCAAATCAACTAGGTTGTTTATTATATGAGTGATTTACTTGCCAAATTTTGAAGAAAAAACATTGCAGAAGTACTTTGAAATTAAATATTACAATAATTAAAAGAAATTTATTATAGGTGACCAAATTTATTTAAATATTGGTAATTTATTTTAATAAATAATTTTATTTGGTTATGAGAAGAGATTATGTTTTTGTTGTTCTTTTTACAAATACTTCTACAACTCCCAGGTTTATGTTCAGCCTCAATAATAATAATGCCAACTAAAACCTCCTTTTCTATCTTTAAAAAAGTTAGGCATTACTTTATATATGTTTATAACCGTTTTCAAACACATAATTTGTCAGTTATAAGAATTGACCCATAAAACTGTTTAATCTATCGTGATCTTCCTTCCATTAGTAGGACATTATCTTTTTACCAGATAATCTAAATTAAAATTGATACAAAATTAATAACGGCTCTATCATCACGATTAAGTTATTTTATTTCTCTCTAAAAGCCTTTGTCGTGAATACAATACATTTTGATTCTGATTTATAGTAATAACCCATTCATTTGCTTTGCGATCATTTTTGTCTGTCACGAAATAATGTAACGGGTTTTGAAAACGAAATACTGTTTTGCTCTATATAATCGATATGAATTACTTTATAAAAAAAATCTGTGCCGTATGAAATCATTATTTTATAAAATATTGTACAATATTCTCAATTCTGGCACGAGATCTCTAGAAATTATACAGCAAAAATAAAGTACCTACTCGACGACGTAAAATCTTCATGCATTTTTTCAAATGTACTAAATTAGCAACTCTTTTTCTAAAATATGTATCAAGAATTAAATTGCCTACGTAAGTAAAGTGCATTGAAATTTATAGTTTTACATAAAATAGTATGTTATAATTTATATGATTTTCAACTACTGTCCTGAGTTAATGTTTTGAAGGAAACGATACACATCTTTGCACATGTTAGTTACAAATCAGACCATTATTTTACATCCTAAATTATTTTATTAATTTTTAAAAAAAAAATACCCACAATCAGAGTTACTAACAAAACTCTATAATTTTTTGGTTCTCTATAAAATGTTGGCTCATTCATTTAAAAAAAAAAAATTATACCTACAGTCAGAGTAGTGACTCTGACTCTGTTAGTAAACAATACTTTATAAATTTTTGGCTCTTTCTTTAATAAATTATATTATCTATTACAAAAAATGGTAGCAATGAGCACCTGGCTTCGTATTCCATTACAAAAATTAATTTAGCACACTTTTTACGAAGAGAAAATTTTATTTACAATACACATACGCAACTGAATGCAATAATAATGCAAATAACAAAATTGCATAATGAAATACTAAATGAAATACAGTTATGAATAATAAAACAAAACCTTGTTGCATAGAAAATACGCAATTAAAGTATTATTCAATGCATTTTGATTTTAAATTCATAATTGTTAGTATAGATTGTAGACAGATATAAAAAAAATAACTGATTATTTAACAATTAAATATGTTGGATATGTGATTTTACATATTTGTACTTTTTTAATCTATCAATTTTATAGTATAGGTATAGTATAGTATAGGTATACAATCATAATTGTATGCAATAACTTGGAACTTCAATTAAACAAATATCTAAATTTTATCCTGATGAGTAAAATAATTAGGAAAACATAATTATAAAATTAGCTATTCATAAATATTAAAATAAAGAAGAAAATCATGTATCAAAATTTATGCTATATTTTTAATTTTTCAATTATTTAAACAATATTACACTTTAAATGGAGCCCACGTTTTAAATTAAATTAAGTTACCAGTGTAATATTATTTTTACTAATTTTTCTGGAACTTACAAGTGAAAATTGTAGCATTATTTTCAATTCATTTGTATATTATGTTTAAAATTATATACTACAGGAAAAAATACTTCAATTCTCTACAAATGACTCTATCAAACGTTTTGATCATGTTATGTTGCATAAATAAAAATATTATTATAAGAACTTGTAATCGGTATCAATAGTAAAATATACATAATATACCTACGCAAATGATTTTAAACAATGTAGGCAAGGTCATTAAATGTAGAAAACTACAACTTTGTATCAGATGCATTTATTATTACCTACGTTGTTGCATTCTTGTGGTTAATAAGGATTTTGTTATATGAAGTTGTCACGCCCGCACGAAGCAACTGTTCTTGCCGCAAAATTTGCGAAGGCGGTTGATCGTGTATTTACTCAAAATATTAAATAAAATAACTATGTTACTGTTTTATTTATTAATAACTGAGTTAACTTCAGAACAAAAGTTAAACAGCAACTTTATAACTTGAAAATTTTAAAAAGAAAATTAAACAGCAACTTTATAGAGAAGATTTCTATTTGTTATTATGCACACTGTTAAAATTTTAAAATAAAATTTAATTTAAAATAAAATTCTCGCTCTAAAATGCATTAAAAAATATGATTTTAAGTATATTTTCTAAAATTCAATAAATAGATAAAATAATGTAGAGAAAAATGTGTTAACATAGAGAATATTGCTATTTGTCATTATGCACACTGTTAAAATTTTAAAATTATTCTCGCTCTAAAATGCATTAAAAATATGATTTTAACTATATTTTCTATATTGTAGAGAAAAATTAGTTAGATAAATTTAGTTAGATACTAGTGCTTTTTAAATATGTAAGAACAATAAACTTACCATGAAATTATTAACAATGATAACATTTCTTTCAATTTTAATTTCTAAAAATTTTACACGGGAATTCTCAATATGTTTAATGTAGTCTATTTGTATTTTTTTATATTTACCATGGCGAAATTAAGAGTTTATGTTTTTTACATCAAATATATGGTGGAATTAAAACATTTTGTATTTTTTATATCTACTATATGGTGAAATTTAAAGATGCTAAATACGAAACAAAAATTCACATATAATTTATAAAAAATCACAGAACCCCATAAACTATCAATGTCTCTATAAACCAGTTTTCTCTATTTTGCAGAGCTTTCAATGTTATTATTCACAAAAATTCTTTATTTCTCTCTATAGTATTTCTCAAGTGTAATCAATGATGAATTTTATTATAAAATCTTTTTCCAAATATATCAGTATTTTTTGTTTTTCAAATGTATCGTGAATCCCTGAATAATGAATCTTCAAAATAGAGTTAAATTAGGACTACTCTATAATTTTGAATTATTTTTAAATATATCAGTATTTTTTGGTCATGACAGTTTTAATTGCTCTAAATCAATAAAGTATATCCAGCATCTTTCTAAAATCTTTTTCCAAATTTTCATTTTTGTTTTTCATATGTATCATGAATCCCTGAATAATGGATCTTCAAAATACAGTTAAATTAGGACTAGTCTATAATTTTGTATTATTTTTGAAAATATCAGTATTTTTTGGTCATGACAGTTTTAATTGCTCTAAATCAATAAAGTATTATGCTGCATCTTTATAAAACTTCTTTTCAAATTTTCATTTTTGTTTTTTCAAATGTATCATGAATCCCTGAATAACGGATTCTCAAAATAGAGTTAAATTAGGGCTACTCTATAATTATGAATTGTTTTTAAAAATATCAGTATTTTTTGGTCATGAAAGTTTTATTTGCTCTAAATCAATGAAAAGTTTATATTATCCAGCATCTTTATTATTCACGAGTGAATATAATCGAAAAATGATAATACATTGTATTTTATAAATTTTTGCTATGCCAAAATCCTAAAGGGGGGTCTATTAATCAAGTGAGATTTTTAGGGGAAGGGGGTTGACAAAAGGGGAGGGAGGGGTATAGTAAGATAATACGTGTATTTATTTTCCTAAAAATACGCGATGTTTGGTGGGGGAGGGGGGTTAATTTTCAATATCACCACGAATCACCAAGGAAGAGGGAAGTCCAAATATCCTCAATAAGTGGATCACGTGATTGGTTTAGATGCAATTGATGAGTAGTTAATAGTATTCCTATCTTTTGGACTCCTTCATAGCAACTTATGGAAATTATTGTTATGAGTAATTTGCCTATTACAACTTCACACTCCAATGTCTCCATATGACTATGCAGTGCAAAACTACGGAAAAGGCAAAGTATATGTAGATGTCAACTGCGATATTGCGCTAAACTAACCAGGCAGTCGTTCCGATATAATAAGTGTGCCCCCGATAATGCACCACGTTGCCAAGTCCTCCATGTCACAGAAAGAGAGGACTGTGACGAGAGAAATTACATACATTAACTTAATGGCATTGCCGACGGAATTTATTTAATTTTTTGCTCGCAAATTGAAAATGTGTTAAATCGTTCATAAGTGATTTATGACCCTAAGATAAGACTTCCATGATGCTCGCAGCAAAAGTTGTTAATAAAGAGATTTGTCAGAATTTCGAGAAGGAAATAATTTGCACATCTAGATATTTAATGCAAGTTCTGCAGTTTAATTGGAAGCACGACGATTTTTGGTGAAGTAAATTTGAAGCAAGATTAACTATCAGTAAAGTAATAATATGAATAAGCCATATTGATAATGAAACACTAAAACTGATCTTAAGTAATAACTAAATTTGTAGCATATAACCTTGTATTTTAGTACAATTTTTAGAGTTAATTTATCTATTTTCCTTTATTACCCAACGGGCTTTTGTTTTAGTATTCTGTACAAAATTTTATTACTAAATGCGCAAATTTAAAACAATTAATTTTTATTATTATTCTCAGTAATCTTCTCATATTTACACCGAGATGAATAGCGGCTGTAATTAATTTAAAACTAGTTTTAATTAAATTTTATCTTAATTCAGAATAATTTCTATTATGTGTTATGCAAAACCAATGTTTATGGTTATAATACAAAATCATTATAACCATTATTTTTAATTAATGTAAATTGGCAAAAACTTGGATAGGCGGTTTTATGAATACATTTTCCTGTTTCTCAGAATTGAACTTAAAGCAAATTTAATTTAAATATCATAAAATTGTAGAGAAATATAAACACTGTAATAACTATACTAATAAAATAGTGATAATAATCTTTCAGAAAAAAATTCAAATCAATTTCGATAGATTATAATTTGATTATTTGGGTTTCATTCAGGGAGTACACTTTTATTATTATTATTATTATTATTATTATTATATTATTATTATTATTATTATTATTCTTGAATATATTTACAACTATGCAATTTAAGATATTCATAAATTGTAAATTTTCTTAGTTAAATTCTAATATTCTAATAATTATAATAATAAACTGCATTGCTTTATGGTGAAAATTTTGTTCTCATTAAGACTTATTGTTAGATTAATTATTTGTTCTTTTCAACACTATATTTATATTTAGAAAATTCACTAAATGCCTAATCGACCATCATTTCCATTAGTACAATACATATCGCTAATTATATTATCTTTCTATTATTACTCTACATAACTTGTTATTATCATCTATTTTTATCAACAATCATTAGACATATTGGCAGGAAAAATGTCAGCAATGATTTCTTCTGTGAAAAGTGGACTTTAACAGACTATATCTTATTATGATGTTCAAAGAACTGGAAAGTTAATCAAATATAACTAATTATTTTTTATTAATTGTGGAAAAGTGTAAAATCTAGTCGTTTTTGAGTTGCTATATGTACTAGCAAGTGCACAAGCTGTAGAACATCAATTTAGACTTCATACTTCATCATAAAATCGTTTCTTAATTATAGGAAATATCACCTTTCGTCTTGTGCATCTAATTAGACGTGATTAGAACAAATGTCAGCAATGATTTCCTATGGGAAAAGTGGACTCGAAGAAAATTGCAGCGCATGTTTGCGCACGTGTGAACTTGCCTCGTATGTGCAATAGATTATTTTGTAATAGGTGTAAATGAAATCGTATAGTTGGTATTTCTTGAGGTACGTCGAGATTTTATAGATTTTACAAGGATTCGATACAGGAGTTTTAATATTAGATGAGTTTACAATCGTAGGAACGGTTTTGATTGGAAATTCAATTGAAAGATTTGGGAAAAGTTGGATTTATCTAATTTCCTATTCTTTGATTATATTTGAATGCTTCACCTGTTATTTTGTTTTTGAAGTAATAGCAAATTATAATTTATTTCAACCCAATAATACTGTTGAAGTATATTGTATATTTCTATTCAAAGCACAAATATTGTTGTCAATATGTAGTTTATTACCATTCAGAATTATAACAATTTGCAGTGCAAAACGATTTTGTATTCGTTCCCAGCGAGCAAATATTTCCCCGTTATTCGCTATGTTTCGTTTTACAATATTACAAGTTTTCACCGTTAACGGAGATTCTGCTCTTTCACAAGAAGAATATGGTGAACGCTATCTATCTCAACTTTTGAGGTGAGAATTGTTTTGTGTATAATAAAACTAACCTGTCCGGTCCGAGAATGAATACAGAAAGATATGAAAAATATTTTACTGCTGTACTATATTGAAATTTAATTTAATACTTGAGTAATTTGTATAGGAAAGTATAATAATTTTTTATTTTATCAACCTGTATACTTTCTATCATTTGTAAAAAATGACATCATTTTGTTTATTCGGAGCAAAACCCGTTTGCTTAAAGATCTTGTTGAAGAAAAACAAATATCGAAGAACCAATGATCGTCTTGTAAGTCAGATAATAAATTAATTCAATGATTCATTTAATAAATATTATATTGAGATAGATGAGATGTGCTTTATCGCGCATTTA
>NW_020539724.1:4882733-4911713 GCF_003426905.1 Ctenocephalides felis | reverse complement strand
TCGGTCAAAAAAGTAAGAACAAATTACTGGTGCTCACTCTTTGCAACAACTCCACTCTTTGCAACAACTCCACACATCAAAGTTAAATTGTCTTCGTCCTCCTTAGTAGCTGTCATCAAAATCGACCCGTTTTACCACGAAAACTTTGGAAAGCGGTTTGTCCAACCAATAGGAAAGTTCATCCCATTAATTGATCTTAATCTACTCTAGTTTACAAGTTGGAACAACATAGTTCAGGCCGAGTCTACTAATACGAAGGCATTCTGCAGAGTCAGAGCCATTAAATAAACCAGATGCGTTTCTGGCGAGTAGGCGGTTTATATCTATTCGTTCGGATAAGCACTTTGTATAATGCGTTCCATACCTAGGTCTGCAATGTTATGTAATGGTCGTATTTGTGCTTATCTAGATGTTGTGTAATTAATTTGAATTTTTACAATTGCACTTCAGGGTTTTTTATATACCGAAAGACAGGATTGGATCCGGTGGAGATATGAAGACAACTAACAGCTTTGTTTTGAATGTAAGTTTGATTGTAAAAAGTAACGATGATAGTTTATGAGGAAAAATATCTAGAAATATTATACTAATATAAAATTTTCAATAACATTTTCCATTTACTATATAGTGAATTTCTTTTATGAAAATATTGTTTTCCTTTCCTAGTCTTTTCTCAATATATTCTTTGCTACAATGAAAACTTGTTTTTCAGTCCTTATTTGTTATTCGCATATAAATCTAAAGAGGCGTACTCGACGTCTACTCAGCTTCAAAGTTCATAGCAGCCGGCGCTGCGTTCGTGAGAAAGGGTATTTGAATAGCAGGGCGTTTCTCTTTTGTCATTTTCCGCACAATATTATTACAGTCCGGGAGGCGACGACAACTATCCTTGATTTATACATCTAATTATGGCTCTATTAGCCATTCCACAGTACTATATATTGTCATCAGAGTAAGTTCCAAAACAAAACCAGTATTACGTAGTAGATAATTATTTTCAACGAATAAGTACCTATTTCAATCTTGATAAGAAAATATATTTTCATATACATTTTATCAAAACGACATCAATACTATGATAATTTATGCAATGTTTTCTATAATTCACCTATTTTGATGATTTGATGTAATCTACAAGTTATATTAAATTTACTTAAAACAAGGTAATAATTAATAAAATATGTTTACATAAAAATAATATTTTATAATTTAAACCATATAGAAAACTAACGATTAGAAGTTCATTCTAACGAATTCTACTTGATTTTGCATAAATCATCATAATTCTATCTTATGGTTGTATAGCAATCTACGAATCTGAGAATAAGAATTTCTGATTCTACTAATATCTCTTATATCTGAATTATAAGAATAGTATTTTTTTAATAAAAATACTCACTTTTCACTGACTTCTACAATGTCACCATTTCGAGTTGTGGCTTTACGAGAGTGTCTCGGAGTTGAAGCTTGAAGAAAGTTCACGATAATCTATAAGAAATAAAATATATCTTAAAATGCCTCTTATGCTGAGCTTTTTTATAATCACCATAATACTAAAAACCACTTTATAATTTTATTTGGTCCAATTTGGACATAAATTATTTAACAATTGAATAAAAAATATCAAGAGAGAGGCTCAAGGGCTCAAGAAGATTAAAAATTATCATAGAATTTATTTCTAGGAATAAAATGGAAATTTATTTTACCTGGGTATATATAGGTATATATATATATATATATATATATATATATTTAGAGAATAAATATATATTCCAGATTTAATCCCCATTCCCACTTTATTTTGCTTTTGGCATTATTGAAGATATAATTAATGATAATTTACTAATTATATAAATTTATTACAGACTAGATTACTACAGACAAACTCAAAAAAATTACTCAAAATTTGAATTTTAAAATACGTTTTCCCATATGCAAAGTTGAAAAAAATATGAACTATACTGAATTTTACAAAAAAAATGATATAAACGTATAAAAATACAATTATCTAAACTGAATACATAATTTTCTATGTAATGCATATATATCCTATTAGATTTGATATCAGTTCATTCTTTAAGTTTTTATTATTGGAAATTTTTTGGATCTTATAGGGTTATTGATAAAAAGTTTTTCTGCAGACGTTATTAAATGTTCACTTAGAGTTTCAACTATAAAATATATTTTCTATTTCACAGGACTGTTTTTAATGTCAAACTCTCTTCTGAAACTACTCTTTTTGGGCCTTCGGGCTAATGATTTAATCTATTGTTGTAGTTCATTTCACTACTTGTTTCGCATTGTAATTTTTCTCAGAATTTGAATACTGAAAAATGATTATCCATCCACAAGGTTAGGCATTTCAGTGTCATGGCCTCTTCGATTATGCCCTTCCACATATAATGGTAGAAGTTTATGCCTGTACACTCGCACTGTTACATACAAAGGCCATCATCGTCATTTCGCTACTAAGTTTCTAATTAGGTTAAGTTCACACGAACCTGGCGAAGCCTTCCCTGCCCGGTACGTATATCCGGCCTATGAAAAATAACAAGAACACACACGATTCATTCATTTTGCGTGCTCAAGTGCACCGAGAAAAATTATTATAGGGTCTTGGACATAGATCATGGCTTTTAAAAAATATATTAGATTTATTTGTGTTTACAATAATAAGAAAGTTATCATAAGGTGTATGAGTTAAACGAGAAATATTGGTTTTCTCTTGTAGAAACAATTTTTGCTAAGAAATTGCTTGTTGAATAATTATTAACATTAACGCGTTTGATCAATTTAAGGATAATTACAAATTTTAAGACAATATATTTAAAAATATAGTTTATTATCATAATTAGAATATGATAAATACGAAAACTATATATTTTTGTTTATTCGAGCAAGTTTTGAACCTTCATTTGCTTTTTATTAGTTGCTTATTGAAATTTTGGTTCTTACAAGTTAGTTTTTTAAATTTGTTTTTCATTTAATTTTTTAAAATGATGACGCAATTGTAGAGAAGTAATGAATTATAAGTTGACAAAGTTTTCAAACTGATATTAACACGATTGATATGGGCAGATATTGCATTAAAATGTATGAAATATGTATAATATAGTAATTGCATTAATTTATTTACACCTCTTTCTAACGTAGGATATTCATATACATATTTATAGTTTACTTTTATAAATATTTAATTTATTTAAAAAAACATAGATGTACATCTTATATTTACTGTACATTTTATAGAAAATTTTAGTTCCATATATTCAAAATTAAATTTTAGGTAAAAAAAACTCGGATACTATCAATTTATTTCATACGTTCATATTCATACATGTTTTTTTTATCTTTATTTAACATATAACATGCTGGTTGGCACTATTTTGATTGAAAATCTTATTTTGATGACACAAACCATGGTCTCGAAACGTTTGTCCTTTGAGAAACAGTGCAAAAGGGAGTGTAGCGTTTCCACATTTTCAAAGTTAACAATCAATCATCTGAGTTATTCTCATTTAGACTAAAGAAAAAAAATATAAAAAATGGACTAATTACAAAATTGGAAAATTGCAAAGAATATTAATGAAAAATATTAATTTTATAATGCAAATTATATTTTAAGAAATACTGTAGTTTACATCAGGAATACCAACAAATCAGCTATCTATTACACAATAATGAATCAGAATTCTATAATCCGTTAAATAAATTAGTGTGACATTCAACATTGACAATTTGCTTATACATAATTTATCTGAATGCATTGTTAATATCGCACTATGAATAATCACACATTCTGTGGGCGTCAATATGATATCATAACAATGAAATGATAACTGTATGACACTATAATTGCGTAGTAGTGTTATATATTTATTAGTTGCATTCTCGACTATCGATATTGTGATATCTTTGCTGGTTAGATAAATTGTGCGAAATTCGATATCGTATCTCGCTAAAATGCGGGTTTGTTGACATTAAATTGTTGGACTCCAACATTTTTTAAGACACCCACATTTGGACATAGTAGTCAGATCGGATTCCAAGTGTAAACCAAATTAATAATTCCTCATATTACTAACATTTCAATAATAAAATACATATGTTAATTATTACCAATATTATTTCCTGAGCGACATGTGTAAAATATTGCTGATCTATTTCAATTATAACATTGAAAAAAGCAAATATTGATTACCAATTACGCTAATTAACGTCAAGTATAATTCCTCATAATTATTTGCACTAGAAATGTCTAAGAAAAAAAAAACTCGTTTAGAGAGAAAGTTCAGTACTACCAATTAACACTTATATTTAAATTGCGCATAATTTGCTTTCTATGAATATATAATGCCATTACTAAATTTCATTTCATAATTAAAATCGTAATTTTATTATGCAGTTTTATAATTAATATTAATAATTCCTTTTATATTATTAGTTTTTTTTCTTTTTATTTCATTTACCATTGGATGTTCATAATTGACTTCTTATCATGCATAATTTCTACGGTAATTGTCGGAGTTTAATTGTCCGAATAAAGTAATGTTCAACCTTCTAACAAATTTAGTCCAAGGTGATAAATATGCCAAACAATTATAACCCTGAATACCTGAAATTTCAAATTGTTCATTATCATGAAAAATTTATAGAGCAGAAAATTCGATTGTTATTTTATCAAAAAAATTAGATAAATACAATTTCTTGGTGGAATATTTTTGTACAAGTACTTTTTGTCTGAGTCATATAATGGTTTTAATAAAAAATTGTTATTTTTTGCTATCAACACTAGGTACTCTAGTTGTTTTGATATACGTTTATTTTGTTTATAAAAGTGTGGACTATTAAATGAATGACGAAATGTTTGCTTGCGGAAAAATAAATGAATTTTGCAAATAAAATGCTTTGATATGTACTTCCGAGTTAAGTGCAAATGCACCGAGGATTATTTTCGAATGAATATTCATTTTTATTTGTGCAGGTATTATAATGAATAACACATAAGATTAATAATTATTGATAAATTTTTTTTGAACATTTCTTTTTTTAAATTTCACGCTTTCCTTAATAATAATGACAATGAATTTTTACCTAATATTTATTAGTTTTATAACTTTGCATATTTTGATATCTGATAATATTTTATTCGTTCAAATATTTTTGTATTTGAGCTTTTAACACGTACGGTTTTAATTTTACATTTAAAATTTATGCATGTACTATTTGACACATTTGATAAATATTTTAACTCTGACATACTTTTATTATCTTTGTTATTATATCAAATAGGTGTTTTTGTAATTCGTATATTATTATGAACATACGGTATTAAGTAGGTATTTTGTTTTCCAGCCGTATGTGTGATCTTGAAAAATAGTTAAGATTGCGAGGTGAAAATAAATATTTTTATTCTGAGAAATTAGTTGCGTTTTATTTTGTAATTGCCATATTTGATCTAGAAATTCATTACGTATTAGTAAGAACATGTTCAATTTTTAACTTCCCGAAGGAGAAGTTTGTGTTTTCTCTTTTAGTACAAAGGGGTACTAATGACTATATTTGTTCCCCATGTTATTATCAAAAAAATTTTCCCATATTTCACATTATACTTCATCATTCTATTACGAAATTACAAATATGCTGATAGGAAAAACGTCGTGTTAACTACATCGCAAAAAGCATCCCATTAAAAGTAGATCATAAAATGTGAAAATGTCGGTCGGTATATAAATTAAGTTTTTTGCACATGATAAAGAGGAAAATGTGTTGCAAAATTAATGTTTTTGCTCTGTTGTCTGCGAGTTATTTATTGGAAGCCGTGTAATTAGTGATAACGAAATAAGGAAATTATAATGAATACTGGGAAACTAGTCACATTTTAAATATGGACCAAAAAAGTAAAAAATATACATATTTGATATACGTTTTGACATACTCGTTTTAAATATGAATATAGAAAACTGAATTTTGTTTCTACAAAAAAATTTAAACTTTCTTCCATTAGTTTCAACTCGCAATTTGCCTTTTTAATTCATATTAAAAACTAAATTTATGTGTTAAAATGACCCATTAATTAAATAAAAATGTTAGGATATGAAAATACCAGTAACAATACCAGAACAAGAGCTTGTTTTTCACTACTGAACTTATACTAAAAAGCTCGCTAGAATAGATGTCAATTGTGATACATAATTCTAAAATTATTAAAAAGAGTTTTTAACTCTAATGTAGTTATATTTTGTTATATGCTGTAAACATATTTTTACCTTTTGCTTTAATAAATATGAATTATGATTAAAAAAGTTTTCACAGTCAAAATTTACAAAAAAAGAACGTATTTGTTAAGTGTCATATATGGCACATTTTTGACCAGGGTAAATGATGTATCTTATTTTCAGATTGTGTTAAGGAAAGTATTTCGGAAAGATTCTTAAATAAAAATAAAAATGAACTAGTACTAAATTAATTTTGTATAAACAAAAAAGATTTTATATGATAAATAATATGACTCTAAGGACTTTTAGAGCATATAGCATATGATTGGAAAAACGAGACTACGTCCTGCATCAATATAATTATTTACTTAAAAATATTGAAAGCTGACATTTTTATTCCTGTTCGTCATGATAAATAATCACGTTTTACATTTGGTGTGAAATTTTTCAACCACATTCAACCAGAAGTTCAAAGCAAAATGCTACACAGTATCGAATTTAAAACGGGGGCAACATTTTATATGGGAACGTTTGTAGAATGATGTGGAGTTTTTGATGTGGGATTTCAACTCGGAGAAACGATTTTCCTTTGTCAACTATATATATATATATATATATATATATATATATATATTCCAAATAGAATTTCAGAAATAGATTGCTGGAATATAAAATCATTCCATTCATAATATATTGTAGTTCAGTGCTAACCATTTACTTATTTAGTTGGCCATACAATTGCTGATTTTTTCACAATACTCAAAATTAAAATAACCCGTTTTTATGATAGTTTTTGTAGAATATTTTTTCTGTTTCTTTTTCTTCCCATATTTTCTTTGGACTTCTATTTTATCTGGACATTTAAAATTGAAACGTTTTCCTGGTACAAATTACCCTGCAGATTAGCAAATGATAAGACTAATCAATAACGAGTTATTTATGAGAAGCGTACATCTACGTTTTCGTGCAACATTTCATTTGAATTAAACGAGCTGTCATTTGCAATGTGTCTGAATTAATCTTCTAAATGTGATTCATGGCAATTTTAGGGAAAGAGGAATGAAAAATCATTGTAACCTTTTTGAATAAAAAATGTGAAAAATGATTCATAATAGTAGAATATTATCAAACCATCTTATATTTGGCATAATATATTTTGGATCCTCTTTCTTCGTTACCTGACCAAAATTGTCTTCAGTATCAAATTTTTAAATATTAGAATAATACCAAATTGCGCTATTATAATGAGGCTAATTAATTTTTTATATAAGTAGTTCATATGTTGTTTTTAGTGGTCATATTCCAAAAATCTTCAAATGAACTTAAAATAAATGGTAAAGTGTCTTCATATAATTTTCTCGAGATTTTTCCAGTTTTCCTTAAATTTTTCGATTGCAACTTGCCTATGAGTTTTAAACACATTACAACTAACTATGCTGCTGAAACTGATATCTCTATTTAATTTGTTATATGATGTTCAAATTGTTCTTAAACCAAATCTACAGTAAATATCATTATTAGGAAAATTTGTTCTCTGAAGAATACTTATATTAGAAACACGAAGGATCAATCCTTCGATCGATCGTTTTTCTTAATTTTTGATCCGCTGATAACAAATGCAGTGAGGATTACATTGAAAATTACACATTTACGACTTGTATATAAATCTCTTTTTGACATCAAAAGCCAAATATTTACATTTCTTCTCATAAATCTTCGATTTACTTGTTCATCAGAACGTGCACATACCACAAAGTTACACGCTTGGCTAATAGGTAAAAACTTGGTAGTACGGCGTAAAAATCAGTGCGGAAATTATTAAATTTATATTTATAAACTATGATGTTTTAATTTAACATTTAAAACGCTTTCTTTACACAAACATTTTATATACTTCGTCTTCTCACATGGTGAATGTCAGTTTTAGGTTGAGAGATTTTGCCAATGTAGCGAAATTTATCTGATCTTTCTGGGTTACTTTGTGTGTGAACCAGTTATCTTTGGAGAAAAGCAATAAGTGAAATGTAATTGATAGATTATTGATTCAAGTTGTGTATTAATCTTTGCGAGAAAGTAATTCTTGAAGAACGAGGTTTTTCACTTCAATACAGTATTTAATTCTTAGGGTCATGTGTTACTGGAACAGATTTATTCAAAATTGAGTTTACCTATTTTCTTCTGATGATTTGGTGAAATAATTTCATATAGAAACATTGTTTTTTAGTCGTGAACAAATAAGTAGTTCATTGAGGAACACAAAATGCGGAAAGATGAAACTAGGATTTTGATATAAAATTTACAATAATAATTCATAATTAATCAGAGTAAAATTAAAACAACTTTACATGCAATTACAATTTAATCAACCGAAAATACTTTTGCATTCAAATGATTATTAAATTCTATTTGCAAGTAATGTATTCATTAGGGACTAATTATCAATTTTTAACACAAAACCAGTATATATTCAATATATGTTTATTACTATCCCAACTATTCATATGTATTGCAAATTGGAAATTATTCATGAACAACATAGTTGTTTCAAAACTAATTACATACATAATTTCAGCATTAACAGAATAATTTAATCAGGCAAAATTATGATGAATTATAATAATGCAGTTACAGGACCACATGAAACAGAAATATCTAATTTGATGGCTTATTCTATACATCTTTCTCTAATAATAGATGTTTATTATCTTGATAATCTGATATAATTATCTATATCCTAATAAAATCATCACACTAATGATAAAAAGTTACTTAAAATTACTTTAAAAACGTCTCGTTTTTGCTTACATATATTATAATAATATATAGTATATTAAATAATAATATTAAATAATTAAAATAATTAAAAATAAGCAAATTTACATAAAATGTAATATTTATAAGTTAAAAAAATGCTTATACACTGATATCATATTATTAGCACTGTTTTAAGAGAATTAAAAAAAATTAAATAAATGCAGGATATATATATATATATATATATATATATATATATATATATATATATACATATATAAGTTTAAGTATGTATGTGCATTGCTTTTAATAGAATCAATTTAAGTATGCCCTCTTATTAATAGCATTTTATATTGATCAAACATATTACATACTATGAAATTCAAAACGATTAATTTTGGTACAGTCAATGTTTAGATAATATATTTATATATGGACTATTTATTGTGGTGCATTTTGAAGATAAATTAAACTTTGGAAATGCTATTTTTACACATTAAATTTTTTACACATTTAACCTTTTTGTCATTTTTGGGATTTTACATATCATTTTTTGGAAGATCCATATTAAATAAATAAAAATAAATATTAAATACAAAGAGTTAATGTAAATAGTCTTCAGAAGACTGCAATATAAATATAGGAAATTTTCATCCACGCGTATTTGCCTATTCCGTTTATTTATTAACATAATGCAAAAGATTTTGCATATGTATTTTTATAGCCGTATTTTTACAAATAAAATATTTAAGTAAACAGAAAGATTAACATTTTTAAAACCGAAATTATGTCTGTTATCAAAATATTAATGTAAATTGTATTTGTTCTTTGAGATATCATATTTTAAATCGCAAATTAAGTTAAGAAAAGTACTGCGCAGTAGTACAAGAAAAGTGGCTTTTTAAGAGTGCTTTCAAATTTGCATTTAGAGTGATTCAGAATTTTAATTATAAAAATAATTAGGTATATAAATGTTTTTATAGTTGCAGTAAATATTTGCATAAAAATGTTAACAATTGCCAAGAATTTTAATTACATTTTCAGAAAATTCTATTGAGAAATTATTGAAAGTTGTGATAATCAAATATAATGTTAAAAATTTTGAAAACAAATTATCTATCTATTGTAAAAATTCCAATAACATTTTTATTTAAATTAGATTTAATTAAAAAATTTAAACAATCGTGTTGGAACAGTTAATTAATGAATGCTAAAAAAATCATCTTACTCAAAAGTACCTCAAAAAAATTCGATATTAGAACTTTATTATTATTTTTAACATCAATCAAAACTTATGATAATCTTATGACATACCCGGACGCCCCCATTGTCCGGGTATGTCGCATTTAGACATTTTTTAAGTACGACTAAAAAATTTATGTTTAGGCTGTAATAGGTGCAAATATATATAAAAAAACAGTACTATGAGCTTGTTGTGATTACTTTCACATAATATGGCTTTCATTTTTAAACGTTAACCTTATTTTTGGTTGTAATTTCGGTAAAATTGTCAAGTTTCCACTAAACATGATGTCGAATCATTTATTGTAGAAGTTTTGCGTTATTTAATATTATGACATTCTGCATCAGTGTCATATTGTTTATTTTCATTTCCAAATTAATTTATTCATAAATTTCCATAAAATTATTTCGAAATACATCCGATGTGTTTAAAGGTGTGACTGTAGAATTTGCACACAATGTTAATGGTTGTATTTTTTTTTATTATTTGCAGAAGTTTTATACGATTCGCTTTTGTTCGTCTGCGATTCGACAAAGGCAAACAATGTGATAATAATCATTACACTTGTAGACACATAAATGGATGTCTTAAACCGCATTTCAATGTCATGAAGAGAAACCGAATTTGATACTGAATAATATATTTTGATATAATTTGGTTAACCGCTGGAGTGTACGTTGTTTGAGAATTCATAGATGCTTTTATTTTTATGCCTTTATTATGTGAACTGCTTTTTCTTGTCTATCGATATTGGGGCCACATTTGAATGTACTATGCCAATTGGATGATATTTATTTTATTTGCTTAGTTCCATTACTACATTCACTTTGTTATATTTTTATTGCGGTATTGTTTTGCTTTTTTACTTATTCCTCTATAATATATTTATTATTATTCATAGTATTTTTAAGCCTTTCTGAAAAAGTTCATGTTTTCTCCGGAAAATCCGATACCAAACCGACCAAACCGACAACTTTTCTTTGTGTGCCAAAATTTGATTTCGGCGTTTTCTCAAAAACGACTGCATGATTTTCAACTAGCACCTTACAGAAAGTTTCCGAATTTTAATAATCGGGAAATTCAGGATTTTTGGCAAAAACGACGATCGTATCGCGAAACTTGTCAAATCGAGTCCTCATCGATTTTTATCAATTTTTATAATCGATGCAGTCACTGTATATTATTTTCTATTATTTTCTAAAAACAAGTAGAAAAAATGTTACATTTTTTTGGAAAGTAAAGTCAAATTTTCTATGGTTAATTGATGAATCTTCATTCTTTCTATATGCCTGAATAAAAGTATTTTTAATTTTATAATGATTTTATTTGAAATTAACGAACCTGAAATTAACGAACCTACAATTTTTGCATTAATGTCTTGAATAAACCCTATACACTGGAGAAATAATTTGACATCGTGTGTCTTTTATTTTCTTGCGAACTAAGGAAATTTGCAGTTTCGCATTTTCCCACAACAACGTGCCATTCCTATTACATTCTATTATTCTAATTAGTTTTAATTTATAATTCTGTTATATAAATGCAATATATTTTTATCGCATCAATTTATCACTGTATCAATCTATCAAATTGCATGTTTACAAATGAAATATCCACAGTCATATACGATTCATTAAACAAATCTGGGTTATCTCGCTTGAGATTTGTGGATATACAACTTGTCTATGCGAACTTTTTTGCAACAACTTTCTTCCTAAGAAAGTAGAAGTATGAATGTCATTATTTTATTTTAAATAAATAGAATCGATTAATTTATTCATATTCCTATTGTATATGGAAAGTTGAACAACGGCACGATTCCACTGCGTATCTACATGCTTGGAGCCTTTTAGAAATGCGAAGTCGCGATGTATTCAATTTGCATTCACATTATTCATTTTTTATTTATTTATTCTCTAGCAAGTCGTGACTAATCATAATAAATATTATTTCAATCTCTTAGTGAGCTTATTAAAATAAACTTTGTCTTTAAAGTCGATAAAACTGACTTATTTGTTTAAATTGTTATTTAAAATCGCAGATCGGTAGTTGACCATAAAAAGCAGAAAAATATATTAAAGATGTCATAGCATAATCAAAATTTAAAACGTTCCATAAAGTTAAAAAAGACCATAAATATTCATTTACACCTGAATAAATATATATCTAATTTTTTTCATATAGTATAGCTTCATTATTTATATTATATTTTTTTCGTCATTTTCCTAATTATTCCTATAATTGCATGTCTGTGTTGTGATTGATCAATCTAGGTCCGACCGTTACCTTGAATATACACCGCTAATTCGTTTTTTTTGTTTCAATAAAACACAGCATTTTCTGGAATTATTCTCCAACTCTTCATATTTTAATGTAAAAATATACATTGAATTTTTTATGAATTCTATGAATCTGTTAATTATTTCTGCTGCGATGACTTCATGCATTTGTAATAAGACGAACGGGTCATCCGTGAGCGTTTCTTGTATGACTCAAAACTTTTTTTAAAATAATTGGCATAACAGGTTCTTAGTATTTCTAAAAAGAAACTCTGAATCCAATAAGCAATTCGCATTTAAATCTTTATACCAGTAGGTTTATTTATGTTCCTGTTTTTTTTTTCAATATTGTAATGCAATATGATGTCTTATAAGACGTATCATATTACGTTTTTGCCATTTCATGACACTTTATTTAATTTTCTAAGCCCGGCAAAGCTTTTCATAAAACCAATCTTTTGCTCCGGTGAATCTGAAAAGTCCGCTTGAATGAGGCCCTTTGCCATAAAAAAAGGTTGCGAATTCGTACTTTTCCGGGATAACACCTTGATTTTCCCAATACCTTTATAGATATAGACTACTTGTAGATAACTATATAATAAAGCACATGTAAAAATGATTTTGATGGTAATTCTTTTTAATTTTATTTACTAATAATGAATTATTTTCAAAATAGAAGTTTTCTATGTATCAAACAAATTGTAATATTTTGCATCATATGTTAACTTTAATTATGAAAATTAGCATATTTTATAATTTATATCTATAATTGCATAGAATTAATTAGTAAAGTACTTAGCATTTTCTCATATCGCTCCTTAGTATCACATAAGATTCTGGTTAGAATCTAGTTAATCTAACATCTAGCTGGAATAAGCTAGCCAATATTTATATTTTCCTTTATATTAAAATGTTTGTTCTGGATTTTGTCGTCAATCTTGAACAACTATAACAGATTGTTTGTGGAACAAATATTGCAGAAGTATTTGTGACCTATAAATATATGAACTTTGATATTTTGACGCGCTTATTGTGTGTTTAATATAATAATCTAATTATGCAAACACTTTAACTTGCTCGTGAATGTCATAATAAAAAGGTTTGTTTATAAATTTTCATATTACACCTGTCCAATTATGTGGTCTTGTAAGTAATAATAACCACACATTACATAAAAATATAATCCGGTATGTAGGATTTTATTTTTATGTAACGTGTGTCTATTATTTATTTATGAATATCATAAAAAGTGTAAAATTAGAATATCATCGTTGTTTTTCATGTCAAAATTTATTTTTAATGCTTGTCAATAATTATGCTTTATGATGTTAGGTTTACAGAAGCACTAAAAGATCATTAGATCAAAGCTTGGCTTGTTTTGACAAATTTATCTTTACGATATTTACAACTTTGTTTCCTGAAAAGTCTTCATTAATATTTAAAATTAAATGTGTTATTTTCCATCTAGTAGTACTGAGGACACAATTCTTACGCTTCATTTACAAAAAACATTGATACTAACAATAAATTTTTCTTCTTAAAATCATGAAAATCGTTAGAGTTGTGAAATGTGTTGCGATCGCCCTTAATAATAATAAACTGAAATTTTAATAAATAGTAAATAGAATTTTGCTTGGATTTATTAGAACATTGATTAGGTCTTATTAGCTGTTGTAAGGAATTGGCTTAACTAAGTCGCTTTTTCAGAAAGCAACCGACGGTACGCCTATCTCTATGAATACTGATGAAGTTTTTATTATAAAAGCAATGCCGGGTAAGGACTAATTTCTCTTGGAAACATATTCCAAGAACTTATTAGATAGAGTTTTAATTTATCCAAAGTGAAGAGCTAAGTATTCTCTGAAATCTAACTAATATTCTATATTCCTTTACTGCCAATAACCTGACAATTCTCTTTCGGTAAGGAGGTTGCTATAAATTTTTATATGACCTCCTGTTGAATGTTTTAGCAATTACTATTTCAGCAATAACAAATTTATCCGTATTTTCTACAAATGAGTCATGCCAATAAATAAGCTACGTTTTACAAGTGTCCTTGGATTGGCCACTTTCTGTTCGTTCATTTCATATCGCATATAATAATATCGATCTTGGCGAATAAAAAATCAAGGTTTGTACAGAGAATACAGAATGAAGAGGAGTTTGTTTTTGGTGGGCGTCATATTATCATTTTTAATGGGTTTATTTCAATAGCCTTTACGCCATGTGGTTATTATAGTGGTAAAACGAGAGTTGGGTTCAGTTCTGTAGGAAAAACATCATTTTTTTAATATTTTATGCATCATATATAAAAAATATATAATTCAAAATATATTGAAAATTTAAAAAATAAAGAATTAAAAAATAACCTTTTATTTACTTATACCCTACGTCATGTGGTTATTATGGGTCGAGAACTGTACAAATGAATCCAATGTATAGCACCAAGAACAAATATAATATAATTAACAAATAAAAAAGCTCCGCTGTGTAATTTTGGATTTGCTTAGTTAGATATAGACTTTCCCTGTCTCTATTTTTACTCTAGCTCTCTCACTAATAATGGAAATTGCCAAAATTTATGACTATGGAAAGTGAATACTATGCCTATCATCACAAACTTATTCTTATTCGATTGGAGGAATTGTTCTGAAGATGCCGAATATTTTTGAAATCATAATAATATTTATAGTGTTTGTTAAAAGTTTTCGAAACAAAAATAACAAAAGTGAGTATAACCGACAGTTCGGGTTGGAGTTTATATATAATGACAATATTTCATCGATTTCTATTCAATCAATATCTCTATATTATATAATACATTATTTTGTTTGTGATTGTTATATTTAGTTTGCCTTACAACCTTTCACTCATATTTTCATACGAGATACATTCAATATTTTATTGTCTAGTAACATAAAGGATAAAAAAATGGATGAATTATTTGTTTATTAACCATAATTTTATATTACATTATTTTGCTGAAATAAATTGTTGTGCCCGCAGTATTGGATGAATTTCTTGATAGATAATAGTATTCAAGCTGAAGTGTTTTTTAATGTGGATCCTTTAACAAAAGTGGCAGGATGTTTTTGTGTATAATACTTTTGCACAGACTCTTTGAAAATCTACATCAGCAAAGTGTGTTTGGATTTAATTTACATTTTACTAGCTTTACGGAAGCTCTATAGCGCTCATTGCTAATAATGTTTACGAGGCAGTAATATTATTTTGGCTTTCTCACTATATACACGGTTTAAAGATAAAATATTCTTGGTTTTGTTTATTTTTGCTATAATTAGAGCTGTTCTATATTTGAATAACGACTTTATATAGACCATAATTCAAAATTCTATGAATATTTAACTAAATATAAACATACCTACACAAATAAATATGTACAAGTCTCTGTATAAGATTTGCTTCTTGATTCTTCCTCGATACTTGGATATCATTGCAATAATTTAGACAATTTTTTTTTATAAACATATCAATTCCTCTACTAAGATAAATACCATACGTCCTATTTTTGTGCAGATTCAATACATTCGTATGAATATTTTATAGCAGCAAATCGATATTTTTATTTCAACGTCCATTACCGTGCTAATGTACTTCGACAGTGTCCTATGTAAACGCAACAGCTACATGAATCTACATAGAATATGGTTGATGTATGTATATATATTTAGTAACATGCAAAATCGATTACATACATTGGAACGTTTATTCCAGATAAACAGACACATTTAGCGAACAAATAGAGATTTTGGAAGTTTTCCAAATACAAAATAAAGAAAACTATAATGGCGGTCACATGGCGAATTTATGTAACAGAATTAATGCATCATTGTAAAGGATATATAATCTATAAGGCAATGTTCATAAGTCTCTTATCTATGGTTCAGTGGTTAGAGCGTTGGCTTTTCAATTAAAAGCTTTCAGGTTCAATACCCATCTCGGGGAGCATAATTTTAGTGGTAGTGACTTTGGTTTATACCTAAAAACATGGATGAAAATTTGGTTCAAGTGCAAAAGGCTCTTCAATGGCATTGCTGCATCAAATGAAATTGTAATTAGGCCAACTTTTGGGTTGCCTTGTGAAAAGTTACTCATTTTATAAGGAAAAAATCACAACATTGAAACTTATGTTGAAGTTATGCTGAAACTTTTTTGGATAAAATAAATACTGAAAGTACATATAATATGCAAAAACAGTGGTCATGCTATTGTCTAACCGTCATCAGATTTTTTAACAACAACATGTATTTATCTATCTATAGACTATATATACTAGTTTTCCATATTCTACGATAAGTTACAATTTATATTCATATAATTTCCTTACCATATCCTACAAAATTATTGCGCTCGATTTTTATGAGACCAGAAGAAAGTTCAGTAAGGCATTAGGAAATCGGTCTAATCCAGGTCATTTTATTAATTATTTCGATGTGACCCAAAAATATGTGCCTAATTCAACCAAATTGTATTTTACGAGTTGTGGTAGTTTTTATCGAGGTCAAAGCACATGAGACATGGTTTTACATATCATTCCGTTTCATTAATTAATGGTGTTGGAAGGTCAAAGCTTATCATAAATGCATCAGTTTGGTAGAAGAGGATTGATACTTGATCTGAATTTAAAAAGATCCATTAATCTTTATTATACTGACATTACTGAAATTAAGGAGTTGATTGTGTGATATAAATACTTCATGAAGAGGTTGCTTTAAGGACCTTTAACATAAAATATGTTTCATAACCAGGAAGCAAATAAATGATAATAAAATCTAATCTAATTATAGTACACGTGATTGATCAACTCTATAACGAATTTATGTATGATTTGACTGACAGTTAAATTCGATATCATGTTTCAACATATTTGATTTTGAACTAATCAGTTTTACTTGTTATTCGACTATGTAGATGAACATTCCTCAATTGTATTGTATAATCAAGTTATGATTTGAATAGAGCTCAAATAATTTGATACAAGCTAAATACTAAAGTAGATTATATACCCATGTAATCCAACAAAAATGAAATAAAATAATCCATAAATAGAAAAATAGAAAATATTGCAATTCGTGGTATTAAATTTTTATTTAATAAAAAATAATTGTAATGCGATAAATCTGGGGGTTAAATTTGAATATCACTACGTATCACCAAGAGGAGGGGGGTCCAGAAGTCCCTAAAAAATCTGTCACGTGATTAATGGACGACCCAATCAAAATTTTTAGTGGTCACGAATTTAATAAGTATTTTGGGACTGAAATTATTATTCCATATTTTTGCAAAATTATTCTTAAATATATCTTTATTTACCATCGAACTTTTAGTATAAAGATTTCCACTCTGTTTTCGGCGAACAGTTTAACAGATACTACAGAAGGCACTAAATTATTTAGATGGGCATGAAAACGTTCCACTAACACGCTATCTCTGCAGGATACATGAGCAGGGGGTGGTTTCTCAATCTTATTTTCATTCTACCCTGGCGAACAATAATACTTTTTTATTGTAATACATCATTTAGATTTATAGGAAAGTGAAATAATGGTATTTTGATAGAGATAATTGATATATAATTCAAATCCGTTTGGTTTGTGGGTAATTGCGAATTGCATGAGCTGTATCTGTTTTAACTGTAATGGTAATATACTAAATTTTGTTAATTGATAGATAATTTGGGATCTGTATTAGTACTGAGATGATCATGCCAATAATTAAATTTATTATATGAGTGATTTACTTGCCAAATTTCGAAGAAAATATATTGCAGATGTGTCCAAGAATTGACCCATAAAAATGTTTGATCTATCGTGATCTTCCTTCCATTAGTGGAACATTATCTTTTTATCAGATAATCTAAATTAAAATTGATACAAAATCAATAACGACTCTATCATCACGATTAAGTTATTTTATTTCTCTCTAAAAGCCTTTGTCGTGGATACAATACATTTTGATTCTGATTTATAGTAATAACCCATTCATTTGCTTTGCGATCATTTTTGTCTGTCACGAAATAATGTAACGGGTTTTGAAAACGAAATACTGTTTTGCTCTATATAATCGATATGAATTACTTTATAAAAAAAATCTGTGCCGTATGAAATCATTATTTTATAAAATATTGTACTATATTCTCAATTCTGGCACGAGATCTCTAGAAATTATATAGTAAAAATAAAGTACCTACTCGACGACGTATAATCTTCATGCATATTTCTTTAAATGTACTAAATTAGCAACTCTTTTTCAAATATATATCAAGAATTAAATTGCCTACGTAAGTAAAGTGCATTAAAATTTACAGTTTTAAATAAATAGTATGTCATCATTTATATGATTTTCAACTACATCATATTATTTGTCCTGAATAAAGCTAATGTTTTGAAGGAAATGATACAAATCTGCACGCGTTAGTTCCAAATCAGACCATTATCATTATCATTTACATCTTAAATTATTTTATTAAATTTGTTTAAAAAATATCTACAATCTAATCAAATTATATCTACTCTGACTAGTAGTGAACTCTGACTCTGTTAGTAAACAAAACTTTATAAATTTTTGGCTCTTTCTTTAATAAATTATATTATCTATTACTATGGTAGAAATGAGCACCTGACTTTGTATTCCATTATAAAAATTAATTTAGCACACTTTTTACGAAGAGAAAATTTTATTTACAATACACATACGCAACTGAATGCAATAATAATGCAAATAACAAAATTGCATAATGAAATACTAATTGAAATACAGTTATGAATAATAAAACAAAACCTTGTTGCATAGAAAATACGCAATTAAAGTATTATTCAATGCATTTTGATTTTAAATTCATAATTGTTAGTATAGATTGTAGACAGATATATAAGGAATTAATGATTATTTAACAATTAAATATGTTGGATATGTAATTTTACATATTTGTACTTTGTTTTGAAAATTATTATTATCTCAATCTAAGGGTTAATCAATAATTTTGTTTGTTTTGCCTGGAACTTCAATTAAATAATTATCTGAAGTATCTAATAATGAGTAAAATAAATAAGAAAACACTTATAAAATAAGTTATCTATAATAGAAATAACGAAAAAAAAACCATGTATCAAAATTTATATTATATATCCTTAATTTTTCAATTACATTCATCACGCTTTAAATAGAGCACACGTTTTAAATTAAATTACCAGTGTAATAAATTTTGTTCTAATTTTTTGATCTTGCGAGAATTGTAGCATTTTTTTCAATTTGTTTGTGTATTATTTATAAAATTATAAACTACAGGAAAAAATATTGGAATTCTCTACAAGTGACTCTATCAAACGTTTTGATCATGTTATGTCGCGCAAATAAAAATATTATTATTAAAACTTGCAATCAGTATCAATAGTAAAATATACATAATATGCCTACGTAAATGATTTTAAACAAATACTCGTATGTAAGCAAGGTCATGAAATATACAAAACTACAACTTTGTATCAGATGCATTTATTATTACCTACGTTATTGCATTCTTGTGGTTAATAAGGATTTTGTTATATGAAGTTGTCACGCCCGCACGAAGCAACTGTTCTTGCCGCAAAATTTGCGAAGGCGGTTGATCGTGTATTTACTCAAAATATTAAATAAAATAACTATGTTACTGTTTTATTTATTAATAACTGAGTTAACTTCAGAACAAAAGTTAAACAGCAACTTTATAACTTGAAAATTTTAAAAAGAAAATTAAACAGCAACTTTATAGAGAAGATTTCTATTTGTTATTATGCACACTGTTAAAATTTTAAAATAAAATTCTCGCTCTGAATTGCATAAAAAATATGATTTTAACTATATTTTCTAAAATTCAATAAATAGATTAAATAATAAATGTAGAGAAAAATGTGTTAACATAGAGAATATTGCTATTTGTCATTATGCACACTGTTAAAATTTTAAAATTATTCTCGCTCTAAAATGCATTAAAAATATGATTTTAACTATATTTTCTATATTGTAGAGAAAAATTAGTTAGATAAATTTAGTTAGATACTAGTGCTTTTTAAATATGTAAGAACAATAAACTTACCATGAAATTATTAACAATGATAACATTTCTTTCAATTTTAATTTCTAAAAATTTTACACGGGAATTCTCAATATGTTTAATGTAGTCTATTTTGTATTTTTTTATATTTACCATGGCGAAATTAAGAGTTTATGTTTTTTACATCAAATATATGGTGGAATTAAAACATTTTGTATTTTTTATATCTACTATATGGTGAAATTTAAAGATGCTAAATACGAAACAAAAATTCACATATAATTTATAAAAAATCACAAAACCCCATAAACTATCAATGTCTCTATAAACCAGTTTTCTCTATTTTGCAGAGCTTTCAATGTTATTTATTCACAAAAATTCTTTATTTCTCTCTATAGTATTTCTCAAGTGTAATCAATGATGAATTTTATTATAAAATCTTTTTCCAAATATATCAGTATTTTTTGTTTTTCAAATGTATCGTGAATCCCTGAATAATGAATCTTCAAAATAGAGTTAAATTAGGACTACTCTATAATTTTGAATTATTTTTAAATATATCAGTATTTTTTGGTCATGACAGTTTTAATTGCTCTAAATCAATAAAGTATATCCAGCATCTTTATAAAATCTTTTTCCAAATTTTCATTTTTGTTTTTCATATGTATCATGAATCCCTGAATAATGGATCTTCAAAATACAGTTAAATTAGGACTAGTCTATAATTTTGTATTATTTTTGAAAATATCAGTATTTTTTGGTCATGACAGTTTTAATTGCTCTAAATCAATAAAGTATTATGCTGCATCTTTATAAAACTTCTTTTCAAATTTTCATTTTTGTTTTTTCAAATGTATCATGAATCCCTGAATAACGGATTCTCAAAATAGAGTTAAATTAGGGCTACTCTATAATTATGAATTGTTTTTAAAAATATCAGTATATTTTGGTCATGAAAGTTTTATTTGCTCTAAATCAATGAAAAGTTTATATTATCCAGCATCTTTATTATTCACGAGTGAATATAATCGAAAAATGATAATACATTGTATTTTATAAATTTTTGCTATGCCAAAATCCTAAAGGGGGGTCTATTAATCAAGTGAGATTTTTAGGGGAAGGGGGTTGACAAAAGGGGAGGGAGGGGTATAGTAAGATAATACGTGTATTTATTTTCCTAAAAATACGCGATGTTTGGTGGGGGAGGGGGGTTAATTTTCAATATCACCACGAATCACCAAGGAAGAGGGAAGTCCAAATATCCTCAATAAGTGGATCACGTGATTGGTTTAGATGCAATTGATGAGTAGTTAATAGTATTCCTATATTTTGGACTTCTTCATAGCAATTTATGAAAATTATTGTTATGAGTAATTTCTCTATTACAACTTCACACTCCAATATCTCCATATGACTATGTAGTGCAAAACTACAGAAAAGGCAAAGTATATGTAGATGTCAACTGCGATATTGCGCTAAACTAACCAGGCAGTCGTTCCGATATAATAAGTGTGCCCCCGATAATGCACCACGTTGCCAAGTCCATGTCACAGAAAGAGAGGACTGTGACGAGAGAAATTACATACATTAACTTAATGGCACTGCCGACGGAATTTATTTAATTTTTTGCTCGCAAATTGAAAATGTGTTAAATCGTTCATAAGTGATTTATGACCCTAAGATAAGACTTCCATGATGCTCGCAGCAAAAGTTGTTAATTAAGAGATTTGTCAGAATTTCGAGACGGAAATAATTTGCACATCTAGATGTATTTAATGCAACTTCTGCAGTTTGTTTGGAAGCACGACGATATTTGGTGAAGTAAATTAAAAGCAATATTAACTATCAGTGAAGTAATAATATGAATAAGCCATATTAATCATGAAACAGCAGAACTGATCTTAAATAATAACTAAATTTGTAACATATAACCTTGTATTTGAGTACAATTTTTAGGATTAATTTATCTATTTTTCTTTATTACCCAACGGGCTTTTGTTTTAGTATTCTGTACAAAATTTTATTACTAAATGCGCAAATTTAAAATAATTAATTTTTATTATTGTTCTCAGTAAACTTCTCATATTTACACCGAGATGAATAGCGGTTGTAATTAATTTAAAAACTAGTTTTAATTAAATTTTATCTTGATTCAGAATAATTTCTATTATATGTTATGCAAAACCAATGTTTATGGTTATAATACAAAATCATTATAGCCATTATTTTTAATTAATGTAAATTGGCAAAAACTTGGATAGGCGGTTTTATGAATACATTTTCCTGTTTCTCAGAATTGAACTTAAAGTAAATTTAATTTAAATATCATTAAAATGTAGAGAAATATAAACACTGTAATAATTATACTAATAAAATAGTGATAATAATCTCTTAAGAAAAAAATCAAAATCGATTTAGAACAATATATTTAGAACAGATTATATTTTGATTATTTGGGTTTCATTCAGGGAGTACACTTTTATTATTGTTATATATTCTTCAATATATATTCAACTATTCAATTTTGGATATTTCTACGAGTTAGTTAAATTATAATAATCTAACGATTATAATTAAAAACTGCATTGCATTAAGATATAAACTTAGTTCTTCTCGTTAAGGCTCATTAAATGACGATCTTCTTCTAAATGAGAACTTCTAAGAAATTCTTTGTTAGTAGAGAGTACAATTATTCGTTTCTTTTATAAATTTAATATGATTATATACATTTCTACACTATATTTATATTTAGAAAATTCACTAAATTCCTAATCGACCATCATTTCCATTAGTACATTACATATTGCTAATTAAATTATCTTTCTATTATTACTCTACATAACTTGTTATTATCATCTATTTTTATCAACAATCATTAGACAGATTGGCAGGATATGTCTGCAATGATTGCTTCTGTGAAAATTGGACTTTAACAGACTATATCTTATTATGATGTTCAAAGAACTAGAAAGTTAACCAAATATCACTAATTATTTTTTATTAATTGTGGAAAAGTGTAAAATCTAGTCGTTTTTGAGTTGCTACATGTATAAGTACTGCACACACTGTAGAACATCAATTTAGACTTCATACTTCATCATAAAATCGTTTCTTAATTATAGGAAATATCACCTTTCGTCTTGTGCATCTAATTAGACGTGATTAGAACAAATGTCAGCAATGATTTCCTATGGGAAAAGTGGACTCGAAGAAAATTGCAGCGCATGTTTGCGCACGTGTGAACTTGCCTCGTATGTGCAATAGATTATTTTGTAATAGGTGTAAATGAAATCGTATAGTTGGTATTTCTTGAGGTACGTCGAGATTTTATAGATTTTACAAGGATTCGATACAGAAGTTTTAATATTAGATGAGTAGAAAGGGTTTTGATAGGAAATTCTATTGAAAGATTTGGGAAAAGTTGGATTTATCTAATTCACTGTTCTTTGAATATGCTTGAATTCTTCTCCAGTTATTAATGATTTTGTTTTTGTAGTAATAGCAAATTAAAAATAATTTCAACCCAATAATACCGTAACTATATGTCCTTGTATTTTTTTATTCAAAGCACAAATATTGTTGTCAATGTAGTTTATTACCATTCAGAATTATAACAATTTGCAGTGCAAAACGATTTTGTATTCGTTCCCAGCGAGCAAATATCGCCCCGTTATTCGCTATGTTTCGTTTTACAATATTACAAGTTTTCACCGTTAACGGAGATTCTGCTCTTTCACAAGAAGAATATGGTGAACGCTATCTATCTCAACTTTTCAGGTGAGAATTGTTTTGTGTATAATAAAACTAACCTGTCCGGTTCGAGAATGAATACAAAAGATATGAAAAATATTTCACTGCTGTACTATATTGAAATTTAATTTAATACTTGGGTAATTTGTAAAGGAAAGTATCAAATACTTTTTATTATTTTCAATCTGTGTACTTTCTATTATTTGTAAAAAATGACATCATTTTGTTTATTCGGAGCAAAACCCGTTTGCTTAAAGATCTTGTTGAAGAAAAACAAATATCGAAGAGCCAATGTTCGTCTTGTAAGTCAGATAATAAATTAATTCAATGATTCATGTAATAAATATTATATTGAGATAGATGGAATGTGCTTCATCGCGCATTTAGTAAAATACTGTGCTTTGACTAATAATTAAAAATAAAATTAATTCATTTGCTGCTTTGTGAACGTGTTCTCTATTATTTTCAGCACCTTGCAAAGAATAGTAAAAAGATTTCTTGTATATCTTAAGTAAATTTAGTAATATTAATTTAATTTAATCATATATTTAATAATTATGCAGTTTAATTGATCATTAATTTCTACAAGAATTTATTGCATTACTGCCATTTAAAATTTGAAAATTTTGATCATACTTCAAATAATTTAAATAGAGGTAATTTCAATATAGAAGTGATTACATAGAGGTAATTTCAACATAGAACAGTTTTGTAAGCAAATTAATGTGGAACTTCTGAATATTAGGATTTAGAAAAATCTAATAAATAAAATTGTTTAATCATTATTATAAATGTCAGATATTTGTATAAAATTAAATAGTTATTATAAACACTCAATTTATATTCATATCTAATAACATTTAAATAAAAATAATTCTCTTTGCGTGGACATAATATAAATTAGGGAAAAATACTGTGCGTGGACATAATACTATATAAAATACTGTGCTTTGACTAATAATTAAAAATGAAATTAATAAATTTGCTACTTTGTGAACGTACTCTATATTCAGCATCTTGCAAAGAATAGTAATAAGATCTCTTGTATATCTTATGTAAATTTTATGATATTCTTAATTTAATTTAATCATACATTTAATAATTATTTAGTTAAATTGATCCTATACTTTAAATTGTACAAGTATTTTTTGCTTCATACTTCAAATAATTTAAATAGAAGTTATTTCAAAATAAAGGAGTTTTGTGAGCAAATTAATTTGGAACTTCTGAATTTTAGGATTTAGAAAAATCTAATAAGTAAAATTGTTTAATCATTAAGATCAATGTCAGATATTTATATAAAATTTAATATTTAATATAAACACTATATTTATATTCAATATAATATATAAAATCTAATAACATTTAAATAAAAATAATGCTCTTTGCGTGGATATAATATAAATTCGGGAATATTGAACTAGATAACTATTGATTTTATGCAATAATAAATTATGAAATATTATTTCAGTTTATTTTTAAATATAGCATGCTTGAAATATATTACTACCTTGGTATTGTCTCCAGCATATTCCAAATAAATCTCCGGGAAATAAAAATAAAATCCAACGTTGCCCAATAAAGTAATAAAACAAATCTGTTTATCTCAACACAAATTATATCACACGCCACTATAATAAAATTTATCAAAATAAATAATAAACACAAAAAATTCTCTACACTTGACACACTTTCCGTAAATATTCACTTTTTGTACAAATCCATAAAAAAAATTAAAAATCTTCAAAATGTGCTTTTCAATAGAGCACAACAAAGAAATGTCAAAATGAAAATATTGTTTGTATTGACTTTCGACGCTGTCAATGTTGGTCTTCGTAAGCGTTTAACGGCGACTCACTGACTGAGTCGGGAACCCGGTCTCGCTACGTGGATCTACGGGTAAGGCGCCGACGCGCGGGCCGAGCGTGTGTTAGTTCCGAGAGCCCCAGAGAAGGGGAAAATGGGACGACGGCGAGCCGCGAGCGAACGCTGGATCGGGGGCCACATACATGCGCCGTGGCCCTCGCTCGTCCCTCGAGGTCTAACCTAAAACCCCTTGTACGCGGATACTGGATGTAGATAGTAAAATTTTCTCTTGAGTTAATATCAAGAAACACAAAATGAGCACTAAATTTTGAGCTCTATAATTTTGAAACATTATTTTACAAGTTTTTATTATGATTGGAATTGGTATCTGTATTAATCGATTTTTATGTTCATAATTATACAGTCGATGAATGTAGTTCTACTGTTCAAATCCTTACAGTAAATTATTGATTTAACTTATGAATCAATTCTACGGTATTACAGATTATAACATATCGTTGTTATGGCAACGCCATATCATGCTTCTTTTCTTTCTTGGTGCTAAAACTGTGAAAATGTTAGAGAATTTTAGATATAAACCCTAACCAAAACGCACAAACGTCAAAAAAAAGATTGTTATTGTTTTAGTGCATCTTTGTGCCAAACATTTATAAACACATACATGAACTCAGGTTTTATGTGTAAAATACTTGATTGCACAACAAAAACATAGCTTGTTTCTAATTTTTAGTACCAAGAAAGAAGCATAACGTAGCGTTCATGACAACGCTGTGCTATAGTCTGTTTTATCAAAGAATTGGCTTATTATTATGTTCCTTAAGATCAAGAAACATAAAAAGAGCACTAAAATCTATCTCTATAATCTTTAAAAAAATTTACTGGGTTTTTTATTCTAAATATTGAAGAGTTTTGTTTTTGTATTTCATTTATTTATAATTTAATAATTGATGGATGAAGATCAACTGTTAAAATTCTTATAGTGAAATTTTCTATTAACATAATATCTAGAAATCCAAAAAAGAGCTTCAAATTTTAAGCTCTATAATCCTGGAAGAGGGTAAAAAATTCTACTATTTGAATTGAATTGAAGTGTCTGAGTCACATATCTTTATTATTTGATTAATTACTTAATTATCGATGTATCTATATTAATTGATTTTGATTCTTACTATTTAATAATTTATAATTATATAAATCTAAAATTTTACAGTTTTTGAGAAACGTTACTACTTGCTATCGTTAATCTGAACATATTACATTTCCGAAGAATAAATATCACGTTCTAATAAAATTTTACAAAATAATACTGTTCAGTCAAAATATAGACATATTAAAAATTTATAAGAATTATTTCTTGACTACCATGCTGAAATCTTTGCAATTCACCAAGTTTTTGACAAATTGGTTTTTAATGCATTGTTATACAACATATATGTTATCCTTGAGAACCCTTTTATATTTGATACACATATACGTTCAAAATAATTCTCGTGCCTCATAAGAATTATGTATATAAAACCCTTACATAAAATATAGAGCAGCGACATCACATTCGACAAATTTCCAACATTATTAAATATTTTCTATTATAAAAATTTTGGCATAAAATTCAGAAATTGATGTGGTATAAAAGGAATTGATGTTATCAATCTTATAGTATATATGCACCTGTTCGTTTAGAAATTTATCCTTGCACTTGGATTTATACACCTTATTGCCCAGAATTGAATAAATTTGACTTTTATATAAAAGCTCCCAACCTTTTATACCTGCTTGTTCATTATATTGTCGTAATATAAATGGATTAACTTGATCTTCATATTAAAATTTGAATCGGTTTATAAATAAATGTGTTAATGCAATAAAATACACAGAAAAATAACCAGATTAAATCATAAATATTATCTATCTATCTTATTTGAATTGGTCATTCTCTAGTATGAGTATTCTAAACTCTGCTCTGAAACTTTTGAGGGTGAGAGTGCATATATTCTACCACCCACATCAAAATAATAATTTTGCTTTAAGTAGCTGCTCGTAGACTGTAAAATCTCTACTGTACCACACAGGTATGATAATATCGTATATTATCATTATTATACCTAGTGTAAAATTTATCACTTTAATTATATTTGCAGATTTTGGAAAATTACCTCGGAAGGGTAATAAACTTACAATTGTTAAACGGTAAATAATAATTGATTATGCTAATTAAATTATACTACAATTCATAATAAATCAATTTGAAAATCAAAATTTAAATAAAATAGTATTCTCAAGTACTTTCAAATTTTGCAATCATTATTTCTCCCGAGTGCACTCGAATTCATTTGCGATTTTAATTGCTGCCGATTCATATTCTGAATATGGAAAATTTCGTTGAAAAAAAACAATATTCATTACAATCCTTTTTACATGGAAAATTGTACCTGTAAGCTTGGGTGCTTTCAGAAGGTATTCGTTTTAAATTGCGAGAAACAGCGACAGAACAATGAAAGTTATAATGAGATTAATTTTGAACAATGGAGTTCTGACTGTGGCAATGTTTAATTCAATTTATCTCACAATGCTTGTGTTACATAGGACTTATACAACTGATCATTGTATATAACGAATATTATTTTAATTTCGAGAATTTGGGGAATTCTAGATTGGTTTTAATAATTATTTTGATAAATTTATTCAAAGAGCGTGCTGAATTTATTACGGTAATGCGCAACTTGTTTTTGTCGTATCAAATATTGTATTGTAATAACAAAATATTTATACAGAATTACGTGATCCTATTGCTCATAATACAAATACTTTATTATTATACTGATAAAGAAAAATACTTTCGAAATTAGCCCAGCATCG
>NW_020539724.1:4787958-4881733 GCF_003426905.1 Ctenocephalides felis | reverse complement strand
AAAAAAATAAAAGCAAAAAATTTAGTTTTGTTAGAAACTCTGATTGCAAGTATGAATTTAAAAAAAAAATGGTTCAGCATATAAAATAATCGTCTGATTTGGAACTATTGTGTGCAAAGATTTCAGGTATTGTTTCCTTAACAATATGAAATCTATTTAAGACAAATAATATGATGTAGTTCAAAATCCTAAAATTTAACATAACTAATTTTTGTAAAACATTAAATTTTAATACCCTTCACTTACGTAGGCAATGCTTAATATATATATTTTAGAAAAGGAGTTGCTTAATTGTAAAAAAATGCAAGAAGATCATACGTCGTCAAGTAGGTACTTAATTTTTACTGTATAATTTCTAGAGATCTCGTGCCAGAATTGAGAATATAGTACAATATTTTATAAAATAATGATTCCATACGGCACAGATTTTTTTTATAAAGTAATTCATATCGATTATATAGAGCAAAACAGTATTTCGTTTATTATTCCACAAAGCAAAGCCCGTTACATTATTTCGTGACAGACAAAAATGATCGCAAAGCAAATGAATGGGTTATTACTATAAATCAGAATCAAAATGTATTGTATCCACGACAAAGGCTTTTAGAGAGAAATAAAATAACTTAATCGTGATGATAGAGCCGTTATTGATTTTGTATCAATTTTAATTTAGATTATCTGATGAAAAGATAATGTTCCACTAATGGAAGGAACACCACCATAGATCAAACATTTTCATGGGTTAATTCTTGGACAAGCAAGGTCACACTTATTTCATTCAAAATGTAATAGATATTGTTCATAATACATTTTTAATTCTATTATATGTTTAAAAATTATTATAAACAAATGATCACAAACATATATAAAGTAATGCCTAAAAGCGGTTTTTATAGAGAATACATTTCTCTAATTATTAGAATAATTAATTTCTCCAATGTTTTTTCTTTGAAATTTGGCAAAGTAAATCACTTATGTAATAAACCTAGTTATTGGCATAATCATCTCAGTACTAATACAGATCCCATTTATTTATCAATTAACAAAATTTAGTTCTTTAACATGATAGCTAAAACAGACACAGCTCATGCAATTTGCTGTTACCCACAAGCCAAACAGATTTGAATTATCTATCAATTATCTCTATTCCACGTAATGCTATCAAAATACCATTATTTCACTTTCCTATAAATCTAAATGATGTATTACAATAAAAAAGTATTATTGTTCGCCAGGGTAGAATGAAAATAAGATTGAGAAACCACCCCCTGCTCATGTATCCTGCAGAGATAGCGTGTTAGTGGAACGTTTTCATGCCCATCTAAATAATTTAGTGCCTTCTGTAGTATCTGTTAAACTGTTCGCCGAAAACAGAGTGGAAATCTTTATACTAAAAGTTCGATGGTAAATAAGGATATATTTGAGAATAATTTTGCAAAAAGGGAATGATAATTTTAATCACAAAATACTTATTACAGTCGTGACCACTAAAAATTTTTGATTGAATCGTCCATTAATCACGTGACCGATTTTTTAAGGACTTTATGACCTCGCTCTTGGGAATGGGTGGTGATATTCAAATTTATCCCCAAGAGACCCCGACATTAGGCGTATTTTTAATTACGAGGACAAATTGTAATTATTTTGATTTTATGAAAATGTTTGGATTTTTTAAAAAATTAGGTACAAAATATTTAGATTTTATTGTTCGACGTTGAGAATATATACAACTGTAGTATATATACAACATTTATATATGGGAAGATTTAGAATATTTATTTTTTAAGTTTAACTTATTATTTCATGAAATTTGTAAATTGATAGTTGCCAAAATCTATTATTATTGTATTTCCATAAATAGTCAAATCAGAATTTATAAACAGTAAAATCAGAATACTTCAGTATCCTATACTACAGGAGTGAGAAATGGGAGAATATTCAAGATATTTTTATTTATAATTTTAATTCATTATTTCCATAAGACCAAAAAGTACTGACGAATTATGGAATTTAATATTTGCCAAATTAATTCTTTGTAATTCTATAAATAGTCAATCAGAATATTTCATTCTCCAATAATAAGTCATCCTATATCCTATATGCTCTCATTTTTCCTGGCTTTTGGAATAATGTATTATTTTGAGAAATCCATGAATATTTATCAAAATAATAAATAATTAGCTTTTTAAATAACTATAAGTTTAATCATCTTCTATTTGGTAATCTATACAAAGTAATTTATTTTAACTACTGCAAATTTTGATCATTGTTCATTTTAAAATTCTACAACAGTCTATTCAACTCTTCAAATTGTATTCTATAAACCATTTTCATATAACTATTTATCACTTTTCAATTATTTTTTATTAAATAAAAATGTAATACCACGAATTGCAATATTTTCTATTTTTCTATTTATGAATTATTTTATTTCATTTTTGATGGATTACATGAGTACATAATCTACTTTAGTATTTAGCTTGTATCAAATTATTAGAGCTCTATTCAAATCATAACTTGATTGGTGAATGTTCATCTACATAGTCGAATAACAAGTAAAACTGATTAGTTGAAAATCAAATATGTTGAAACATGATATCGAATTTAACTGTCAGTCAAATCACACATAAATTCGTTATAGAGTTGATCAATCACATGTACTATAATTAGATACTGTGAATTATAATAGAAATATTTCATTATCATTTATATGCTTCCTGGTTATGAACAACGAGTTTTATGATAAAGGTCTAAGACAACCTCTTCATGAACTTAGTGATTTATTTATATCACACAATCAACTCCTTAACATTTATAATGTCATCATAATAAAGATTAATGGATCTTTTTAAATTCAGATCAAGTATCAATCCTCTTCTATCAAGTTGATGCATTTGTGATAAGCTTTGACCTTCCAACACCATTAATTAATGAAACGAAATGATATGTAAAACCATGTCTCATGTGCTTTGACCTCGATAAAAACTACCACAACTCGTAAAATACAATTTGGTTGAATTAGGCACATATTTTTGGGTCACATCGAAATAATTAATAAAATGACCTGGATTAGACCGATTTTCCTAATGCCTTACTGAACTTTCTTCTGGTCTCATAAAAATCGAGCGCAATAAATTTTGTAGGATATGGTAAGGAAATTATATGAATATAAATTGTAACTTATCGTAGAATATGGAAAACTAGTATATATAGTCTATAGATAGATAAATACATGTTGTTGTTAAAAAATCTGATGACGGTTAGACAATAGCATGACCACTGTTTTTGCATATTATATGTACTTTCAGTATTTATTTTATCCAAAAAAAGTTTCAGCATAACTTCAACATAAGTTTCAATGTTGTGATTTTTTTCCTTATAAAATGAGTAACTTTTCACAAGGCAACCCAAAAGTTGGCCTAATTACAATTTCATTTGATGCAGCAATGCCATTGAAGAGCCTTTTGCACTTGAACCAAATTTTCATCCATGTTTTTAGGTATAAACCAAAGTCACTACCACTAAAAATTATGCTCCCCGAGATGGGTATTGAACCTGAAAGCTTTTAATTGAAAAGCCAACGCTCTAACCACTGAACCATAGATAAGAGACTTATGAACATTGCCTTATAGATTATATATCCTTTACAATGATGCATTAATTCTGTTACATAAATTCGCCATGTGACCGCCATTATAGTTTTCTTTATTTTGTACTTGGAAAACTTCCAAAATCTCTATTTGTTCGCTAAATGTGTCTGTTTATCTGGAATAAACGTTCCAATGTATGTAATCGATTTTGCATGTTACTAAATATATATACATACATCAACCATATTCTATGTAGATTCATGTAGCTGTTGCGTTTACATAGGACACTGTCGAAGTACATTAGCACGGTAATGGACGTTGAAATAAAAATATCGATTTGCTGCTATAAAATATTCATACGAATGTATTGAATCTGCACAAAAATAGGACGTATGACATTTATCTTAGTAAAGGAATTGATATATTTATAAAAAAAATTGTCTGAATTATTGCAATGATATCCAAGTATCGAGGAAGAATCAAGAAGCACACCTTATGCAGAGACTTATACATATTTATTTGTGTAGGTATGTTTATATTTAATTAAATATTCATAGAATTTTGAATTATATGATCTATATAAAGTCGTTATTCAAATATAGAACAGCTCTAATTATAGTAAAAATAAACAAAACCAAGAATACTTTATCTTCAAACCGTGTATATAGTAAGAATGCCAAAATAATATTACAGCCTCGTAAACATTATTAGCAATGAGTGCTATAGAGCTTCCGTAAAGCTAGTAAAATGTAAATTAAATCCAAACACACTTTGCTGATGTAGATTTTCAAAGAGTCTGTGCAAAAGTATTATACACAAAAACATCCTGCCACTTTTGTTAAAGGATACACATTAAAAAACACTTGAATACTATTATCAAACAGCAAATTCATCCAATACTGCCGGTACAACATTTTAATATAATACAAAATTATGGTTAATAAACAATTATTTCATCCATTTTTTAGCCTTTATGTTACTAGACAATAAAATATTAAATGTATCTCGTATGAAAATATGAGTGAAAGGTTGTAGAGCAAACTAAATATGAACAAAATAATGTGTTACATAATATAGAGATATTGATTGATTAGAAATCGATGAAATACTGTCATATATAAACTCCAACGCGAACTGTCGGTTATACTCACATTTGTTATTTTTGATTCGACAACTTTCAACAAGCTCTATAAATATTATTATGATTTCAAAAATATTCGGAATCTTCAAAACGATTCCTCAAATCGAATAAGAATAAGTTTGTGATGATAGGCATATTATTCGCTTTCCACAGTCGTAAATTTTGGCAATTTCCATTATTAGTGAGAGAGCTAGAGTAAAAATAGAGACAAGGAAAGTCTATATCTAACTAAGCAAATCCAAAATTACACAACGGAGCTTCTTATTTCTGTGAATTACTTCTTTTGGGTATTATACATTGAATTCATTTGTGCAATTCTCGACCACATGACATAGGGAATAAATAAATAAGGGCTTATTTTTTAATTTTTTAATTTTCAATATATTTTGAATTATTATATATTTTATATATGATGCATAAAATTTAAAAAAAAATTCATTTTTTCTACAAAACTGAACCCAACTCTCGTTTTACCACTATAATAACCACATGGCGTAAAGGCTATTGAAATAAACCCATTAAAAATGATAATGTGACGCCCACCAAAAACAACCTCCTCTTCAATTCTGTATTCTCAGTACAAACCTTGATTTTTTTATTCGCCAAGATCGATATTATTATATGTGATATGAAATGAACGAACAGAAAGTGGCCAATCCAAGGACACTTGTAAAACGTAGCTTATTTATTGGCATGACTCATTTGTAGAAAATACGGATAAATTTTGTTATTGCTGAAATAGTAATTGCTAAAACATTCAACAGGAGGTCATATAAAAATGTATAGTAAGCTCCTTAGGTTAGTGAAAGAGAATGGTGAGGTTATTGGCAGTAAAGGAATATAGAATATCAGTATTCTGAGAATATTTAGCTTTTCACTTTGGATAAATTAAAACTCTTTCTAATAAGTTTTTGAAATATGTTTCCAAGAGAAATTAGTCCTTACCCGACAATGCTTCTATGATAAAAACTTCATCAGTATTAATAGAGAAAGGGTTGCCTTCTGAAAAAGCGATTTAAATAAGCCAATTCCTTACAACAGCTTAGAGGACCCTCTGACCGATGTTCTAATAAACCCAAGAAAAATTCTATTCACTGTTTATTAAAATTTATGTTTTTTTATTATTAAGGTCGATCGCGAAAGAATCCACAATTTTAACGATTGTCACGATTTTAAGAGGAAAAATTTATTGTTAGTATCAATGTTTTTTTCTTTTGAATGAAGCATAAGAATTATGTCCTTAGTACTAGATGGAAAATAACACATTTAATTTTAAATATTAATGAAGACTTTTCAGGAAACAAAGTTGTAAATATCGTAAAGATAAATTTGTCAAAACAAGCCAAGCTTTGATCTAATGATCTTTTAGTGCTTCTGTAAACCTAAGCGTCATAAAGCATAATTATTGACAAGCATTAAAAATACATTCTGACATGAAAAACAACGATGATATTCTAATTTTATACATTTTATGATGTTCATAAATAAATAATAGACACACATTACATAAAAATATAATCCTACATACCGGATTATATTTTTATGTAATGTGTGGTTATTATTACTTACTACAATACCACATAATTGGACAGGTGTAACATGTAAAATTTATAAACAAACCTTTTTATTATGACATTCACGAGCAAGTTAAAGTGTTTGCATAATTAGATTATTGTATTAAACACACTATAAGCGCGTCAAAATATCAAAGTTCATATATTTATGGGTCACAAATACTTCTGCAATATTTGTTCCACAAACAATCTGTAATAGTTCTTCAAGATTGACGACAAAATCCAAAACAAACATTTTAATATAAAGGAAAATATAAATAGGCTAGATGTTAGATTAGCTAGATTCTAACCAGAATCTTATGTGCTACTAAGGAGCGATATGAGAAAATGCAAAGTACTTTACTAATTATAGATATAAATTATAAAATATGCTAGTTTTTATAATGAAAGTTAACATATGATGCAAAAATATTACAATTTGTTTGATACATAGAAAACATCTATTTTGAAAATAATTCATTATTAGTGATTAAAATTAAAAAGAATTACCATCAAAATCATCTCTACATGTGCTAAATTATATAGCTATCTAAAAGCAGTCTATTTCTATAAAAGTTTTGGGAAAATCAAGGTGTTATCCCGGAAAAGTACGAATTCGCAACCTTTCTTTTTATGGCAAAGGGCCTCATTCAAGCGGACTTTTCAGATTCACCGGAGCAAAAGATTGGTTTTATGAAAAGCTTTGCCGGGCTTAGAAAATTAAATAAAGTGTCATGAAATGGCAAAAACGTAATATGATACGTCTTATAAGACATCATATTGCATTACAATATTGAAAAAAAAACAGGAACATAAATAAACCTACTGGTATAAAGATTTAAATGCGAATTGCTTATTGGATTCAGAGTTTCTTTTTAGAAATACTAAGAACCTGTTATGCCAATTATTTTAAAAAAAGTTTTGAGTCATACAAGAAACGCTCACGGATGACCCGTTCGTCTTATTACAAATGCATGAAGTCATCGCAGCAGAAATAATTAACAGATTCATAGAATTCATAAAAAATTCAATGTATATTTTTACATTAAAATATGAAGAGTTGGATAATAATTACAGAAAATGCTGGTTCTGTGTTTTATTGAAACAAAAAACGAATTAGCGGTGCATATTCAAGGTAACGGTCGGACCTAGATTGATCAATCACAACACAAACATGCAATTATAAGAATAATTAGGAAAATGACAAAAAAATATAATATAAATAATAAAGCTATATTATATCAAAATATAAATGTGGAATTATATTATCTTATATATAAAACTGGAGCTCGATATTATGTTTAGTGTGGTAAAAGTCTTGGTTTTGAAATATTTGTGCTAATCCAGAGGTTGTGCAAAAGGTGAGAAAAGTTTTTATGGTTGAACAACGTTTGCTGGGCCAGCTGGTGAAAATATAAAAATTTATATTACTAATAATTTCTAGTAACATTTTTCATTGATTCATAATGAATTTGTGAAAATTTTTTGTTTTTAGTTGAATATAATTTCAACAATTTTTTATATAAAAACTGATAATTGAGCACTATTTAAATATTACTTTAGGAGGTTTATTCAGAACGTATAAACTTACATGATATTTGATACTACAGATGAAAAGTTATTTCAAAAGTTTCTGAAAAATTATATAGATATTTATATAGGTATAAATGAATATTTATGGTCTATTATAACTTTATGAAACGTATTAAATTTTGATTGTGCAATGACATCTTTATTATGATATTTTTTTTTTGCTTTTTATGATCAACTACCGAACTGCGATTTCAAATAATAATTTAAACAAATAAGTCAGTTTTATCGACTTTAAAGACAAAGTTTATTTTTTATAAGCTCACTAAGAGATTGAAACAATATTTATTATGATTAGTCACGACTTGCTAGAGAATAAATAAATAAAAAATGAATAATGTGAATGCAAATTGAATACATCGCGACTTCGCATTTCTAAAAGGCTCCAAGCATGTAGATACGCAGTGGAATCGTGCCGTTGTTCAACTTTCCATATACAATAGGAATATGAATAAATTAATCGATTCTATTTATTTAAAATAAAATAATGACATTCATACTTCTACTTTCTTAGGAAGAAAGTTGTTGCAAAAAAGTTCGCATAGACAAGTTGTATATCCACAAATCTTAAGCGAGATAACCCAGATTTGTTTAATGAATCGTATATGACTGTGGATATTTCATTTGTAAACATGCAATTTGATAGATTGATAAGGTGATAAATTGATGCGATAAAAATATATTGCATTTATATAACAGAATTATAAATTAAAAGTAATTAGAATAATAGAATGTAATAGGAATGGCACGTTATTGTGGGAAAATGCGAAAGTGCAAATTTCTTTAGTTTGCAAGAAATTTACAAAAGACATCGATGTCAAATTATTTCTCCAGTGTATAGAGTTTATTCAAGACATTAATGCAAAAATTGTAGACTTAAGCACACTCTATTTTTCGTGTTTGTTAGTTTCAAATAAAATCGACATTTATAAAATTAAAAATACTTTTCCCCATGCACTCAGAAAGAATGAATTTTCATCAATTAGCCATAGAAAATTTGGCTTCATTTTTCAAAAAAATTTGGATTTGGATATCCAATTGTTTTTTAAAAAAATAATGAAGGTGACTTCATGGATTTCAAAAATTGATAAAAATCGATAAGGACCCAATTTGATTAGTTTTGCAAGACAATCGTCGCTTTTGTCAAAATTCATGAAATTCCTGATTTTAAAAATTCAAAAACTTTCTGTAAGGTGCTAGTTGTCAATCATGCAGTCGTTTTTGAGAAAACGCCGAGATCTAATTTTGGCACACAAAGAAAAGGTGTCGGTTTGGTCTCAGACTCATCAACATAGAAATGCAGAGAAAATATAGAATTGTGGTATCGAATTTTTCAGCAAAAACATGAAACTTTTTCAGAAAGGCTTAAAAAATACTATAAATAATGAATGTATTATAGAGAAATAAGTAAAAAAAAGGCAAAACTATACCACAATATAAATATAACAAAGTGAATGTAGTAATGGAACTAAGCAAATAAAATAAACATTATCCAATTGGCATAATGCTGTATACTTAAATCTGGCCTCAATATCCATAAATAATAAAAAGCAGTTCACATAATAAAGGCATAAAAAATATAAAAGAATCAAAATACATCCACGAATTCCTAAACAAAGCAAAACGTACACTCCAGCGGTTAACCAAATATTATATCAAAATATATTTATTCAGTATCAAATTCGGTTTCTCTTCGTGACATTGAAATGCGGTTTAAGACATCCATTTATGTGTCTACAAGTGTAATGATTATTATCACATTGTTTGCCTTTGTCGAATCGCAGACGAACAAAAGCGAATCGCATAAAACTTCTGCAAATAATAAAAAAAATTACAACCATTAACATTGTGTGCAAATTCTACAGTCACACCTTTAAACACATCGGATGTATTTCGAAATAATTTTATGGAAATTTATGAATAAATTAATTTGGAAATGAAAATAAACAATATGACACTGAAGCAGAATGTCATAATATTAAATAACGCGAAACTTCTACAATAAATGATTCCACATCATGTTTAGTCGAAACTTGACAATTTTACCGAAATTACTACCAAAAATAGAGTTAGCCTTTAAAAATGAAAGCCATATTATGTGAAAGTAATCACAACAAGCTCATAGTATTGTCTTTTTTATATACCAATTTGCACATATTTCATCCCAAACACCTGCAAATTTTTGGTCATACTTAAAAGTCTGAATGCGACACACCCGGACAACGGGGGCGTCCGGGTATGTCATAGGATTAACATAAGTATTGATTGCTGTTAAAAATAATAATAAAGCTTAAATATCAAATTTTTTGTTAGTTACTTTTCGAGTAAGATGATTTCTAGCATCATTCTATAATCATGAATTCATTAATTAACTATTCCAACACGACTGTTCAAAATTTTTAATTAAATCTAATTTAAATAAAAATGTTATTGGAATTTTTTTAATAGATAAATAATTTGTTTTTAAAATTTTTAAGATCATATTTGATTATCACAACTTTCAATAATTTCTCAATAAAATTTTCTGAAAATGTAATTAAAATTCTTGGTAATTGTTAACATTTTTATGCAAATATTTACTACAACTATAAAAATCTTTATACATTTAATTATTTTCATAATTAACATTCTGAATCACTATAAATGCAAATTCGACAGCGGTCTTAAAAAGCCACTTTTCTTCTACTACTGCGCAGTACTTTTCTTAACTCAATTTGCGATTTAAAATATGATATCTCAAAGAACAAATACAATTTACATTAATATTTTGATAACAAACATAATTTCGGTTTTAAAAATGTTAATCTTTCTGTTTACTTAAATATTTTATTTGTAAAAATACGGCTATAAAAATACATATGCAAAATCTTTTGCATTATGTTAATAAATAAACGGTATAGGCAAATACGCGTGGATGAAAATTTCCTATATTTATATTGCAGTCTTCAAAAGCATATTTATTTTTACTCTTCATATTTAATATTTATTTTCATTTATTTAATGTGGATCTTCCAAAAAATTATATGCAAAATCCCAAAAATGAAAAAAGGTTTGAAAAGTTAATGTGTAAGAAATATTATTTCCAAAGTTTTATCCATCTTCATAAAGCACCACAATAAGTACTCCATATATAAATATATAATCTAAACATTGACTGTACCAAAATTAATCGTTTTGAATTTCATAGTATCTAATATGTTTGATCAATATAAAATGCTATTAATAAGAGGGCATACTTAAATTCAATTCTATTAAAAGCAATGCACATACATACTCAAACTTACATATATATATATATATATATATATATATATATGTATATATAAAATTTTCCTAAATTTATTTAATTTTTTTTTTCAATGCTCGTAAAACAGCTAATGACATGATATCGGCGTATCAGCATTTTTTTGAACTTATAAATATTACATTTTATGTAAATTTACTTCATTGTTTTTGTTTAACTACTATCAATTGTTCTTTAAATATTGTGATGATTTAATTATGATATAGATAATTATATCAAATTTTATCAAAGATAGATAGAATAAGCCATCAAATTAGATATTTGTTTGATGTTGTCCTGTAACTAAATTATTATAATTCATCATAATTTTGCATGATTAAATTATTCTGTAAATGCTGAAATTATGTATGTAATTAGTTTTGGAACAGCTATGTTATTCATGAATAATTTCCAATTTGCAATACATATGAATAGTTGGGATATTTTAGTAAATTAGTAATAAACATATATTGAATATATACTGGTTTTGTGTTAAAAATTGATAATTAGTCCTCTAATGAATAGATATACTTGCAAATAGAATTTAATAATTATTTGGATGCTGAAGTATTTTGTTCTGTTGATTAAATTGCAATTGCATGTAAAGTTATATTAATTTTATTCTGATTAATTATAAATTATTATTGTAAATTATATAACAAAATCCTAGTTTCATGTTTCCACATTTTGTGTTTCTCAATGAACTACTTATTTGTTCCCTAAAAAAATATTTCTATGCGGAGTATATTTTACCGAATCAAGAGATAAAAATAGGTAAACTCAATTTTGTATAAATCTGTTCCAGTAACACATGACCCTAAGAATTAAATACTGTGTTGAAGTGAAAAACCTCGTTCTTCAAGAATTACTTTCTCGCAAAGATTAATATACAACTTGAATCAATAATAATCTATCAATTACATTTCACTTATTGCTTTTCTCCAAAGATAACTGGTTCACACACAAAGTAACCCAGAAAGATCAGATAAATTTCGCTACACTGGCAAAATCTGTCGACCTAAAACTGACATTCACTATGTGAGAAGACATAGTATATAAAATGTTTGTGTAAAGAAGCGTTTTAAATGTTAAATTAAAACATCATAGTTTATAAATATAAATTTAATAATTTCCGCACTGATTTTTACGCCGTACTACCAAGTTTTTACCTATTAGCCAAGCGTGTAACTTTGTGGTATGCGCACGTTCTGATGAACAAGTAAATCGAAGATTTATGAGAAGAAATGTAAATATTTGGCTTTTGATGTCAAAAAGAGATTCATATACAAGTCGTAAATGTGTAATTTTCAATGTAATCCTCCCTGCATTTACTGGATCAAAAATGACGAAAAACGATCGATTCGAATCGATCGATCGAAGGATTGATCCTTCGTGTTTTTAAGTATGTTGGAAAAAACGAAATTATATTTCGGAGACCAAATTTTCCTAATATAGATATTTACTAAAGTTTTGGTTTAATACCAACTTAAACATTATATAAGAAATTAAATAGAGACATCAGTTTCAGCAGCATAGTTGTAATTTGTTTAAAACTCACAGGCAAGTTGCTATCGAAAAATTTAAGGGAAACTGTAAAATCTCGAGAAAATTATATGAAGACACTTAACAATTTATTTTAAGATCATTTGAAGATTTTTGGAATATGACCACTAAAAAGAACATATGAACTACTTATATAAAAAATTAATTAGTCTCATTATAATAGCGTAATTTGGTATTATTCAAATATTTGAAATTTTGATACTGGACACAATTTTGGAAACAAATATGATCAGGTAACGAAGAAAGAGGATCCAAAATATATTATGCCAAATATAAAATACTTTAATAATATTCTACCATTATGAATCATATTTCACTTTTTTTTTATTCAAAAAGGTTACAATGATTATTCATTCCTCTTTCCCTAAAATTGCCATGAATCACATTTAGAAGATTAATTCAGACACATTGCAAATGACAGCTCGTTTAATTCAAATGAAATGTTGCACGAAAACGTAGATGTACGCTTCTCATAAATAACTCGTTATTGATTAGTCTTATCATTTGCTAATCTGCAGGGTAATTTGTACTAGGAAAACGTTTCAATTTTAAATATCCAGATAAAATTGAAAATATGGGAAGAAAAAGAAACAGATTAAATATTCTATAAAGATTATCATAAAAATGGGTTATTTTAATCTTTGGTATTGTAAAAAAAAACAGAAATTGCATGGCCAACTAAATAAATTGTTAGCACTGAAACTACAATATATTATGAATGAAATAGATTTTATATTCCAGCAATCCAGTGCTTGAATTTTATATATATATATATATATATATATATATATATATATATATTTAGTTGACAAAGGAAAATCGTTTCTCCATGTTGAAATCCCACATCAAAAACTCCACATCATTCTGCAAACGTTCCCATATAAAATGTTGCCCTCGTTTTAAATTCGATACTGTGTAGCATTTTTCTTTGAACCTCTGGTTGTTGAATGTGATTGAAAAATTTCACACCAAATATAAAACGTGATTATATATTATGAGAAACAGGTATAAAAATGTCAGCTTTCAACATTTTTGAAGTAAATAATTGTATTTATGCACGACGTAGTCTCGGTTTTCCAATCATATGCTATATGCTCTAAAAGTCCTTAGAACCATATTAATTTATCACATAAAATCAATTTTATTTAAACAAAATTTATTAAATTAGTTCATTTTTATTTTTATTTAAGAATCCTTCCGTAATACATTTCTTAACACAATCAAAAATAAGATACACCATTTGGCCTGGTCAAAAATGTGCTATATATGACACTTAACAAACACCCTTTTTTTTTTGTAAATTTTAACAGTAAAAGCTGTTTTAGTCATAATTCATATTTATTAAAGCAAAAGGTAAAAATATATTTACAGCATATAACAAAATACAACTACATTACAGTTAAAACTCTTTCTAATAATTTTAGAATTGTGTTATCACAATTGATATCTATTCTAGCGAGCTTTTTAGTATAAGTTCAGTAGTGAAAAACAAGCTCTTGTTCTGGTATTGGCACTGGTATTTTCATATCCTAACATTTTTATTTAATTAATGGATCATTTTAACACATAAATTTAGTTTTTAATATGAATTAAAAAGGCAAATTGCGAGTTGAAAGATATGGAAATCAGTTTAAATTTTTTTGTAGAAACAAAATTCAGTTTTCTATATTAATATTTAAAACGAATATGTCATAACGTATATTAAATTTGTATATTTTTTACTTAAATTGTTTTCGGTCTATATTTAAAATGTGACTAGATTTCCAGTATTCATTATAATTTCCTTATTTCGTTATCATTAATTACATGGCTTCCAATAAATAACTCGCAGACAACAAAGCAAAAACATTAATTTTGCAACACATTTTCCTCTTTATCATAAGCAAAAAACTAAATTTATATACCGACCGACATTTTCACATTTTATGATCTACTTTTAATGGGTTGCTTTTTGCGATGTAGTTAACACGTTGTTTTTCCTATCAGCATATTTGTAATTTCGTAATAGAATGATGAAGTATAATGTGAAATATGATGAGAAAATTTTTGATAATAATATGGGGTACAAATAGAGTCATTTGTACCCTTTTGTACTAATAGAGAAAAAAATGAACATGTTCTTACTAATATGTAAGGCATTTCTAGATCAAATATGGCAATTATAAAATAAAACGCAACTAATTTCTCAGAATAAAAATATTTATTTTCACCTCGCAATCTTAACTATTTTTCAAGATCACAAATAATTACACATGCGGCTGGAAAACAAAATACCTACTTAACACTACTTAATACTTAATTTATATGTTCATATAAATATACGAATTACAAAAACACCTATTTGATATAATAACAAAGATAATAAAAGTATGTCAGAGTTAAAATATTTATCAAATATGTCAAATAGTACATGCATGGATTTTAAATGTAAAATTAAAACCGTACGTGTTAAAAGCTTAAATTCAAAAATATTTGAACGAATAAAATATTATCAGATATAAAAAAATGCAAAGTTGTAAAACTAATAAATATTAAGTAAAAATTCATTGTCATTGTTATTATTAAAGAAAGAGTTTTAAATAATATATTTAAAAGATTTCAAGGTTTATAATTACTAGTTTTCCACTAAATTATTAATAGAGTTATGGACCAAATGATAAATGATTTAATTTGAAGGTTTTGGTTTTTGCACACCTTCAACAATTTCTATATTATGTTAAGAATATTAATTATTTCTAAATGTAAAATTTTAAAAAAAATTGTACCAAAAATTTTTATCAATAATTATTAATCTTAAGTGTTATTAAATATTCATTATAATTGAATACCTGCATGATTAAAAATAATTATCCATTCGAAAATAAGCCTCGGTGCATTTGCACTTAACTCGGAAGTACATATCAAAGCATTTATTTGCAAAATTCATTCTATTTTTCCGCAAGCAAACATTTCGTCATTCATTTAATAGTCCACACTTTTATAAACAAAATAAACGTGTATCATAACAACTAGAGTACCTAGTCTTGATAATAAAAAATAATGTTTTATTAAAACCATTATATGACTCAGGCGAAAAGTACTTGTACAAAAATATTCCACCAAGAAATTGTATTTATCTAAACTTTTTGATAAAATAACAATCGAATTTTCTGCTCTATAAATTTTTCATGATAATGAACAATTTGAAATTTCAGGTATTCAGGGTTATAATTGTTTGGCATATTTATCACCTTGGACTAAATTTGTTAGAAGGTTGAACATTACTTTATTCGGACAATTAAACTCCGACAATTAGCGTAGAAATTATGCATGATAAGAAGTCAATTATAAACATCCAATGATAAATGAAATAAAAAGAAAAAAAAAACAATTTAAAAGGAATTATTAATATTAATTAATAAAACTGCATAAAAAAATTACGATTTTAATTATGAAATGAAATTTAGTAATGGCATTATATATTCATAGAAAGCAAATTATGCGCAATTTAAATATAAGTGGTAATTGGTAGTACTGAACTTTCTCTCTAAACGAGTTTTTTTCTTAGACATTTCTAGTGCAAATAATTATGAGGAATTATACTTGACGTTAATTAGCGTAATTGGCAATCAATATTTGCGTTGTTCAATGTCATAATTAAAATAGATCAGCAATATTTTACATATGTCACTCAGGAAATAATATTGTTAATAATTAACATATGTATTTTATTATTGATGTTTTTGTAATATTGGGGATTATTAATTTGGTTTTCACTTGGAAACATATTGCCATCTATCATTTCAAATGCATACCGATGTGACTACTATGTCTAAATGTAGGTGTCTTAAAAAATGTTGGAGTCCAACATTTTAATGTCAACAAACCCGCATTTTAGCAAGATTACGATATCGAATTTCGCACAATTTATCTAACCAGCAAAGATATCACAATATCGATAGTCGAGAATGCAACTAATAAATATATAACACTACTACGCAATTATAGTGTCATACAGTTATCATTTCATTGTTATGATATCATATTGACGCCCACAGAATGTGTGATTATTCATAGTGCGATATTAACAATGCATTCAGATAAATTATGTATAAGCAAATTGTCAATGTTGAATGTCACACTAATTTATTTAACGGATTATAGAATTCTGATTCATTATTGTGTAATAGACAGCTGATTTGTTGGTATTCCTTGATATAAAATACATTTTTTTTTAAAATAATATTATATATTATAAAATTATTTTTATTTTTATTTCATGCAAAGATATACTCTTTGCAGTCTTCTCATTTTGTAATTAGTCCATTTTTTATATCTTTTTTTAGTTTTTTTTAGTCTAAATGAGAATAACTCTTATGATTGATTGTTATATTAGAAAATATGAAAACGCTACACTCCCTTTTGCACTGTTTCTCAAGGTGCATACGTTTCGAGACCATGGTTTGTGTCATCAAAGTAAGATTTTCATTCAAAATAGTGCCAACCAGCATGTTATATGTTAAATAAAGATAAAAAAACACGTATGAATATGAATGTATGAAATAAATTGATAGCATACGAGTTTTTTACCCAATATTTAATTTTGAATATATGGAACAAAAATTTTCTGTAAAATGTACACTAAACATAAGATGCACAATGTAAGTAGCAGTTTTTTTTACAACTAAATTAAATATTTATAAGAGAAATCTATAAATATGTATCATATGAATGTCCTACGTTAGAAAACAGGGTGTAAATATATTAATGCATTTACTATATTATATATTATATTTTATACATTTTAATGCAATATATGCCCATATCAATCGTGTTAATATCAGTTTGTCAAATTGTAATTTATTGCTTCTATACAATTGCGTCAACATTTTGTAGAAATTAAATGAAAAACAAATTTAAAAAACAAACTTGTAAGAACCAAAATTTTAATAAGCAACTAATAAAAAGCAAATGAAGGTTCAAAACTTGCTCGAATAAACAAAAATATTGTTTTCGTATTTATCATATTCTAATTATGATAATAAACTATATTTTTAAATAGATTGTCTTAAAATTTGTAATTATCCTTAAATTGATCAAACGCGTTAATGTTTACAATTATTCAACAAGCAATTTCTTAGCAAAAATTGTTTCTACAAGAGAAAACCAATATTTCTCGTTTAACTTCTATCTCATGATCGCCTTTTTATTATTGTAAACACAAATAAATCTAACATATTTTTTAAAAAACCATGATCTATGTCCAAGACCCTATAATAATTTTTCTCTGTGCACTTGAGCACGCAAAATGAATGAATCAATCGTGTGTGTTCTTGTTATTTTTCATAGGCCGGATATACGTACCGGGCAGGGAAGGCTTCGCCAGGTTCGTGTGAACTTAACCTAATTAGAAACTTAGTAGCGAAATGACGATGATGGCCTTTGTATGTAACAGTGCGAGTGTACAGGCATAAACTTCTACCATTATATGTGGAAGGGCATAATCGAAGAGGCCATGACACTGAAATGCCTAACCTTGTGGAAGGATAATCATTTTTCAGTATTCAAATTCTGAGAAAAATTACAATGCGAAACAAGTAGTGAAATGAACTACAAATCATTAGCCCGAAGGCAGAAAAAAGAGTAGTTTCAGAAGAGACTACGACACTAAAAACCAAATCTGAAATATGAAATATATTTTATATTTTGCAAACTCTGAGTTAACTTCTGAAATTTTCCAATAACCCAATAAGATCTAAAAAAATTCTAATAATTAAAATAAACTTAAAGAATGAACTGACATCAAATCTAATAGGATATATATGCATTACATAAAAAATTATGCATTCAGTTTAAATAACTGTTGTAATTTTATACGTTTTTAGCGTTGTTTTTCTAAAATTCAGTTTAGTTAATTTTTTTTTTCAACATGCATATGGGAAAACATATTTTGAAATTCAAATTTTGAGTCAACTTCTGTCATAATTAAATCTATTATTATAAATAGTATCTTCGAATATGCCAAAAGTAAACTAAAGCAGAAATGGGCATTAATAAATCTGTGACAATATATATTAATGCCTAAATACTTATATATGCCATTGAAGTAACTTTCGATTTTATTCTTTGCAATAAATTCTATGATAATTCTTAATATTTCTTGGGCCCTTGAGCATCTCTCTTGATTTTTTTTTTATTTAATTGTTAAATAAGTTATGTCCAAATTGGACCAAATAAAATTATAAAGTTGTTTTTAGTATTATGGTGATTATAAAAAAGCTCAGCATAAGAGGCATAATTTTAAGATAAATTTTTTTTTTTATAGATTATCGTGAACTTTCTTTGAGCTTCAACTTCAACACTCAAGTAAAGCCATAATTCGAAATGGTGACATTGTAGAATACAGTGAAAAGTGAGTATTTTTAAAGATAAGATTCATATAACTCAGATATAAGATAACTAGAATCAGATATTCTCTGAAAAATCATAGATCGCTATACAGCCATAAGATAGAATTATGATGATTTATGCAAAATCAAGTAGAATGCGTTAGAATGAACTTCTAATCGTTAGTTTTCTATATGGTTCGAATTTTATTAAAAAATGATTATGTAAACATGTTGATATATTCAAAATATTAATCTGGGTGTTCTATATATTATTAAAACTTTATTAACTTGTTTTAACTTAGTTTGTCAAAATATAATTAACTAGTAGATAACATCAGCTCAATAAAATCGTTGAATTATGAAGGATATTTCATGAATTATCACCGTATTGCTGTTGTTTTTATAAAATGTATATGAAAATATATTTTCCTATTAAGATTGAAATAGGTACTAATTCGTTGAAAATAATTATCTACTACGTAATACTGATTTTGTTTTGGAACTTACTCTGATGACAATATATAGTACTGTGGAATGGCTAATAAAGCCATAATTAGATGGCTAAATCAAGGATAGTTGTCGTCGCCTCCCGGACTGTAATAATATTGTGCGGAAAATGACAAAAGAGAAACGCCCTGCTATTCAAATACCCTTTCTCACGAACGCAGCGCCGGCTGCTATGAACTTTGAAGCTGAGTAGACGTCGAGTACGCCTCTTTAGATTTATATGCGAATAACAAATAAGGACTGAAAAACAAGTTTTCATTGTAGCAAAGAATATATTGAGAAAAGACTAGAAATAGAAAAAAATATTTTCATAAAAGAAATTCACTATATAGTAAATGGAAAATGTTATGAAGAATTTTATATTAGTATAATATTTCTAGATATTTTTCCTCATAAACTATCATCGTTACTTTTTACAATCAAACTTACATTCAAAACAAAGCTGTTAGTTGTCTTCATATCTCCACCGGATCCAATCCTGTCTTTCGGTATATAAAAAACCCTGAAGTGCAATTGTAAAAATTCAAATTAATTACACAACATCTAGATAAGCACAAATACGACCATTACATAACATTGCAGACCTAGGTATGGAACGCATTATACAAAGTGCTTATCCGAACGAATAGATATAAACCGCCTACTCGCCAGAAACGCATCTGGTTTATTTAATGGCTCTGACTCTGCAGAATGCCTTCGTATTAGTAGACTCGGCCTGAACTATGTTGTTCCAACTTGTAAACTAGAGTAGATTAAGATCAATTAATGGGATGAACTTTCCTATTGGTTGGACAAACCGCTTTTCCAAAGTTTTCGTGGTAAAACGGGTCGATTTTGATGACAGCTACTAAGGAGGACGAAGACAATTTAACTTTTGATGTGTGGAGTTGTTGCAAAGAGTGAGCACCAGTAATTTGTTCTTACTTTTTTGACCGAAGTGGATTAAAATTTATTTTTATTTTTTCCCATAGTTAGTCGAACTACTTTTCCTCAGACTTTTCAGTTTGGCACTTGCAAACGTTTTTTTGTGCATCAAAATTTTTAAATTTCTGATCTAAACTATGTCAATCCAATTCGTAAATTAGAGTTTATTAAAATATTTTCACCATTTTAGCTTATTTATTTATTTTCCTATGAAAAAATATAATAACTGATGTTTTTCACAATTATGTATTAAATTTTCCACGATCTATAAATTTATAGGCGTAAACAAACAATATCCTAAATGTATTTTCCTCTACTTTATGATCACGTTGAGTTTCTTTCAATTTTTATTACTTTTTTACGACTTTTCTCTGCAAAAGAAAAATATTTCTTTTCCTAATATTTGATTTCAAGTTAAACGTCATAAGAAGTGAGCTATGCTGTGTTAACAATGGGTATTAATATAAATAATGATCTAAGTTTGCACATTAAGATTGAGTAATGGTCGAACTTATAAGTAAGTAGTTTCGTGTCTCAGGGCTAGTTCTGGGTAGATATTTGATAAACGATAAGAATTCTGTGTGGAAGTAGTCATAAGATATAAATCATTTTGATATTTTATTCTAATTAACGGTTTTGACATTGGAATATAAATTAAATTAGATCTGATGCAGATATTCAGTAATTCCAAGATTTTCCCATTTTTGCAATTAGTTCCCAGGCCGCTCTCCTACCGTTACGCACCTTAACCGTAGACGACCCGTCGGTGCAGGTCAAAACGCAAAACCGCCTAAAATTTAGCATAAGAAAACTTTTCACCTTCTTGTTGGAAAAATTTATCTAATAAAATTATTTACCAACGTTACTAATCCAGTACGTTTTGTATGAAAACAATAGCAGAACATAGTTCATCTAATCTTATGATGTAAGAATTATGTAATTTTGTAATATGAAATTGTTAACAATTTGATGTTTAAGAATGAAATTGCTTAGATTATGAAATGACAGAAACAATAGATGCATAATTACAATTTATCATAATGCTTATTCTTGTTCCAGACAATAACGAAATTAAAAATAATATATACGTAATTGTGTGCTGGACAATCATTTGCAAATATTTTGAAATGCCTTTATGATATGTAATTTGTAAAAATATTAATTATTTATTGCAAATATAGAGCATATTTACTAAATGTGTATCATTCATTAAATACATATTCAAGAGAAATTATATATTTCGAAAGCATTGTGTCACCGTAGAATATAATTAGATATTTGGTCATTTTCAAATTATTATAATCAATTGTGGCATAATCATTTTAATCAACATTCAAATAGTTAATATTGACTCAAATGGTATTTAATAAATTTCTACGATTTTATTACGCATCAAGTATATTACGAATGTTCTATTCATTGTGCTGATCTAATGTTAAACAAATATACATTTGTGGTAAATACTTGTAAAAACGAGCTTTCTTAAAAAATAATAAATGAAAAAATAAATTGGAGAAACATTAATTTGAAATTCGAAAACAAAAATTATATATTTGAATGAATAAATTATTGAATTGAATCTATAAATAAGATAAAAAAATTGGATGACTAGTTATGAAATTAATGAGCAAATATTTAATTAAATGAATGAATAAGCTAATGAATAAATATTTTAAGGAAAAAATAAGTTAATTATCTAAACAATGAATAATTAAATATTTTAATGAATAAATGAGTAAATAAATAAACGAATAAAGAAGCAAATTATAATATAAATGAATATTTAAAAAGGCTAATTAAAGCAGAAAGTTTGACCAAGAAATCTAGTAAATAAATTTTCTGGTTATTATTCAAAAGTGCATAATAAAGAAACATTTTAGTTCACAAAATTTGATTCTTTACTATATATAATACTATGATATTTGCTATAGAAGAACTTTATTACTATGCATTTTGTCCACAATGATAAGCTTATCTTCTTATGGGTCCAATACTAAAAGATAATGAGAATATGAAAAATATAGGAAGACCATACATACGGATAACGAACTTGATATAATATCGTGTATGTATCCGCCCTGGAGCTTTTGTGAGCTTTGAGGGATATCTGGAGCTTTCATATCTTGTGATCAAAAGCTCACGCTTATGTCTATGGTTATGAAACGTATTCCACACACTGCTTTACGGCGGTTTTATCAGATACAAGAAACTATGTACTATAGTGGAAGTTAATAACATTAGCAAACTTTTGATGAAATGAGAATTGAATCTTCTAGAAATGTAGTAAAATATTCTGCTTTATATATGCTCGATTATTTATAGAACAGAGATTTTTCTGGAGATATATATTTAGAATGAAATATTAATTTAGTGCCCGATTTCTTCCAAGATTGTCTACATCTGTTATAATGAACAACAATATAACGCAATGTTAATTTGTTCCGGTGTACGTGACTCTAATCTCAGCCGTTAGGCTTTCTTTTTTTTTATTTTAGTCATTACATAATTTACTGTAATTATTTTTATTTTAAAAGATCTTATTTTATGTTAGCAATTAAAACGCCAATTCAAAAATTCTAATCTAAAGCTATTACAAATAGTTAAAAACTAATTGCACTTCTCCCAGTTTCTTTTATTTTTTTCACCAAGCTAATGCAATAACAAATCTAATTCTCCTAAAATTTTCAGTACATTTCCTTTAATAAATTTAAATGAAATGATGTAATGTATTTTGCATGTAAAATACACCATAAAACATTTTATATTTTCGAGTATGCTTTTAACATTATTTACATTTTGTTTCATACCCGGAAAACCCTATAAAATCCTGGAAAGTATGCATAAATCGTGTCTCGTTTTGAAGTAGAACGAGAAAATATTATAGAATTGGGAAATATTTTGGAAAAACATACTTATTGTTAGTATAATATATATAGATATAATGAAATGTGTACACAAGTATTCGAGAATTATTCGTCAAACCAATGATGTAATGCAAAACATAGCTGATGTATCAATAGTAAATTATGTTTCGATAGTAATATATGATTCTTTGGCATTATAGGTTTCCTGTGGAATATTTATTAGCTATATTATATTTCTTGATATCAAGATTATTGAATATTTGCACTTATATATTTCTTAATTTATGGCTATTTCGAAAAATATTTGATGTCATAATTTAATTGATCTGACATGATCACAGTGGAGTTCATTAAACTTCCTTCTGCATTGAAATTCTGCATTCTGATTTGAACTAGGTTGCTGCTCCAGATAATCTATATAAAATTTCATTGAATTTCATAGGATTTATAATTACAAATCCTTATAAATTGGATATTTTATTCCTATTCTATTTTGCCTCTAATAAGTGGCACACCATATACTCCAAAATATCACACTTGTGGTTAAGGGCGTGGGCTAATACTAATTAGTCCAGGGTTTGATAAGAGCTCCTGGTTCGTACAAATGTGATGAAAAGCTGTGCAAAAGGTACAAATGTGATAGAAAAATGATGCTAATGTTTTGGTTAAATCCTTATCTAAATATTGATACCATGACTTTCTTTCTTCAATTTTGTTTTTTTGCCATATTTTTACCCACTTCTGAGTTGATATCCCACTAATTGTTTACCTAGAGCATTTCCACTTCAATCAACGTAATATTTCTCAATTTCACAATCATATGTTTATAATTTTTCAAGATGCATGCTGAGATAACACTGTTCTACGATAACCGATAAAGATAAAGCACGGAAAGCATTTTCTATTGTGTAATTCTTATCGAATTCGGTTCGTCGAATTAAAAAGAGATTTGTCACGGATTTCGTAATAATTAACTATCAATCCCATTTCCTACTCGATCGTGTGAACCGTTAATAAGCGCACAGATAAACTCGGCTAATGCTGGCAAAGCCGCGGCTTCGGAAACCTCAATGGTAATGGTGGATTGAATTAAGGTATTTCAGCCATGGATAATAGAATTAATAGATAATAAGATTTAATGCACTGTTTAGTAGAAGATCTTGTAAAATAATAACGTGTATACATGAAAACAATATTTAATTATTGTCATTCGAATTGCAAATCTTTGTGCAGCATCCAGTCATTAATAGAGTTAAATATATAAGAAGAATTAGAAGAAAGCGAAAAAGGTTCGAATCCACAGTATATATATATATATATATATATATGTATATATATATATATATATATGTGTGTGTGTGTGTGTGTGCGTGTGTGTATCATCTTTGATAATATGAAAACCCTACACTCCATTGCACTGTTTCTTCACCTACGTTCGAGACTATGGTTTGTGTCATCAAAATAAGTCTTTCAACCAAAATAGTACCAATCAGCATGTTATATTTATTTTTTTATTTATTTTACAAGACGTCAGCATAATAATATAATAAGGCTCAAGTCAATATTTTATAGATTTAATATAATTCATCTAACTATTAACTATTTCATTGTTCATTTATATATTATTTAATTTATTTTCTATAAACATTTATATTTAGTTAATTTTAATTATTTTTACATATAACTAGTTTGTTTGTTGGAAGTATTTCTTAACAATTTAATAAGTATTTTAATATGTATGTTGAATAAAGATCCAGAAATAATATATGAATATGAATGAACAAAATAAAATGATAACATTCAAGTTGTCTACCCAATATTAAGAATTTTAGTATATGAAATTAAAATTTTATATAAAATGTACACTAACTGTGAGATGTATATTCATGTTTTTAATACCTGTGCCAGTTTTTTTTTTCAATTAAATACAATATTCATTTCAAATGTTACATTGCTGCGTACATTCTATCATGCTTCAATATAATGGAGATTCAATTACAATGCTATCGAAATATACTACTTTCACAAAGCTGAAAATAACATTTTATGTAACACACACACCACTCACACACACACACACACATATATATATATATATATATTATATATATATAACATACATATAATTTTTAGTTTGTGCATTTTAGATTTAAGCAATAGTCTAAAATAGAATTTTATATTTGCAAACGAAGTAATATTGTGAGGAACAAAATACTCTTCAGATTTACTGTCTGAGTTGCTGAATGAAACAAACTATCACTCTTTCGTTTTTAAATGATTTGCAAATTCCTCAGAGCCAAGTTGCAGCAATAAATCAATTAACCAAGTAGCGAAAACGCGAACTACTATCATAACTATTATGTCCAAAACTTCCTGTATCTGCCCACTTTATCCCATAAGTATCAATTATCTTTCAAATTGATTTCTCAAAAAACTGTTGAACACATTGCTGAAATCGAAGAAACCACATATGAGACAAATGCTAGTTATCGCGGTCTGTGAACTATTGCGTGTTTTGGCTCGGAGCCTCAATAGACACTTTCTACTGGCAGCCAAACTTACTCCGAATCGCAATCACATTCATACAAATCGAATCCAACACTGATTTGAAAACCATACAGACACAATCATGTGCATTTATACTTATTCCCGATAATGAGAACAACGACCTACTAGTAATATACTCTCATGTATAATTTATCTCATATGTTCTAAATTATAAAACGCGTTCTATAGACGCAGATTAAGGCTATGCTTTTTATTTTATGAATAAAAAATATTTCAAGCTTATATCATGGTATTAATCATACTCTTGCGACACGGTTTTGTAAACGTTTATCTTTATGATTTGGTACACAGGTGTGGTTGCATTAATCTTGAACCAAATCTGCCATTATACCATGGAAGTACAATTCCTTCGCCGTATCATTATTATAAATGACTAGTATTCGAAGATAAAATAGTGATGCTATGGTATAATTTTGTGAAATATAATTTGTAATGTAATGAATATGGTTTTTAAAAAACAATAGAGTTAAATTCATAGAATCGCGACAAATTCGGATTTTCCTAATGTGTCTCGTAACCTTGTGCACGAATTTTAAAGTTAACAATAAAATAACGATTTGTCAATGAATCTGTATATATTCAACATGAATGAAAAAGCAACAGAATTTCAAATTTTTATTAAATAAACAGTTTAAAGATATGTTTTAAAAAGCTACAGTTAAAAGATATTTACAGAAAAATCGGAAAACCAATTCCAGAGGGAAGGCTAGATATAGTGATTCTTCAATCATTGCAATAGATCAATTTTTGATCAATGGTGATACTAATTTTCGTATAGTTCGTGTAAAAATTCTGGTTATTTTTCATTTTAGAAAATAAATTAGGGCTATTTTTATGATATAAAACAAGCACACAAAAATTACAATGGATTATTACAAAATACATAGAATTGCAAAATTCATATTCTACGGTTTTTTGAAATAATTGGAACAAAAGGTCATCATCAATCATCCCAAGTTTTTATAGAACAATGAACGGTAGATTAAATAATACAAAAATGATGTCATTATCCTTCTTAACAAAGTGTCACAGAATGACTGATACTATAAAATATTACACTTGTTTTTGCTTCAGAGGTTGGCGACTTAAATGTAATCTACTTTTAAGACGACCAAGAAAAATCAATGTATGATGGTTTAATAAATAAATAATTTATTATTAGTTATAAGCACGAATCAATGCTAATACCATTTGACCAACAATTTAAAATTTCCTTACTTCTATAAAAATGTCCTACGAGAAAAAAATCGATTTTGTAACACCAATAGATTACCAGACTGCCTCTTGGAGATGACGAAGCCTTAGACTTTTATCTCAAGATATCACATAGTAAATCCTAGTGTTATAATTCCTAATTAATGTCAGAAGTTCAAGTTATGAATTCTAGTTAATTTCAGTTGCAGTGACTACAAAATTCTTGGTGGTGATTTATTTTAAAAAAAAATCATGTAAAAAGAATTATATTCTTTAACAAATAAGAATAATTAATAAAATGATAAAAAAAGAGATCTGGTTAAATTTGGTCAACTTAATATCTCTGTTTCCAACTCCTGCACCAGCCTCAGAGCACACAATTGACCTGATTAATGAACGCATCGTATACGTGAATTATCATCATTGTGATTATTGTGACTGATGACAATAACTATTCTGGTCAGCAACATTTACTGTGACATCCTGAATTGAACACAATATGTGTAAAGCTAAATTTAGTATAATCATTGTACAGTGCACTGTGGGACTTCAGTCAAATTACTAGAAGTTTCCATATTATGAACAAATTGGATAGATGATGATGAAGACCATCGAAAAATCTGTGTTGGTGGAAATTTATTTCCAGAAATGGTCAGATATCACTATGGAATAAAATAGCTCCAACATCTAGTTAGCAGAATTTCCCAATATCAACTAAGTAAATTGGCAACTAAGTAAATTGGCAACTAAGAAAATTGGCAACTAAGTAAATTGGAAACTAGGTAAATTGGAAACTAAGTAATTTGGCAACTAAGTAAATTGGCAACTTTGCCCACTCGATATAAATTATTGGAGCTTGATTTGGATGTTTTACCATATCCACCTGATCTTACACCTTCTGATTACTTCTTCCAGGTATGATAAACAGTTCAATTATTATGATGGCGTCAAATTCTGCCTGATTTAGCTTTCGGCTAACAAAAAACAGAAGTTTTATGAAAGTGAGTTAATAATGTTGTTTGAAAGCTGACAAATGATTCATTGATTAAAATGGATGATACGTTGCAATATAAATTTATTTAGTCCCGTAAAAAAATCCGCACTCACTTAGTTGCCAACCTAATAGAATTCGTACTTTTTTCGTAAAAATACAAAGAAAATACATAATGCTCAAGCGACATATAGGATTTACTAATTATTTTTAAGTCCAAATAGTTATTTGCATACGAATATGATATTTTAATCAATATACCATATTAATTCTCTTTCATTTATTATAAACCATTTATCGATTTTTCATTTTATGTGTGTGAAATAAAGCAATAAAATCGTTTTAATTAGCCAAATGTTTATAACCACCTTTATTTTTGTTCGATGTCACGACAGAGTAATAAAATCCCGAAAGCGGAAATAATTGCTTGGCTCCAATATACAATATTATTGCATCGCAATAAACCTAATTGATCATTAATATTACTAATGGCAGTTCTGTACACATAACTCATATGGAATACGCCATTGGAACGAGCAGCGAAGATAAATTTATGATTTATGCTATTTTAATATACCCTGAAGCATAAATGTACAGGATGGGTCTAGAGAAAATGTAAAAATGAGGTAACAAACAAAGTAATATTCATCTGCATAAAATACGAAATTAATTTCAACAATTTTTATTACCAAGTTTTATTTCATTTTCCAATACTGCCACAATGCAATCTAAACTTTGTTGAATAATTCCTTTCAAATAATTCTGTACGTGATATTTTAACTAATTACGTATTACGCTTTCTGTTATTATATAAGTCGCTGTTTGCGTACACTGAACTTCTCCAAATAATGCTTCGCCCACGATTATGAATTCTGGTCACTGAGACTCTGTCAATATTTTCTATTGTTCAAATCGGAATATTCCTGAAGTATAAAATTATTTAGTACTTTTGTCATTGATAATCAACCGGGGTGATTGATATATGCAATGTAAATAATTATGTTTTTTAAATTCAGTCTAATTCTAATCACTGATTAGTTTATTATATTTACCATGGTATGATTTAGTTAGGCTAACAATTGAACATTACAGACACAATTTACATGAAATCAGAATCAGAATTTTTAAAACTGATTATTTTCCCTTACAAATGCACCGAGAGATTTTTTTTTAATACCGAATCCACACTTATTCTTGAGATGATCTCGTGAAGGTTGTTCTATAAATATGTCTTCCATTTAAAACAAAATTTTTATACCGACATTTTGGAGAAAAATTAATGGCACGTATTTAAAAGTGTGCATTATAAGTAGATATTAAGTTCATACAATAGACCAAGTAAAATGTGCATTTTGCAGGCAGAATTGTCTGAATTGTCTAGAATGTTCTCGCAACGGATGAAGTATGCTAAGGAAGACAATGCTTCAGACTTTATTGTATGAACAAGAAAATGACAAAACTTTACATTAATTTATTCATTTTGGCTAGACTTTAATACAATGAAATAGTTTTGTGACTGGCTCAAGGAGAATGAGCAAATACAAAATTGCTAAATAACGAAGTAACAAAAGCTATTATAATATTAATAAAATAAGTAAGATCAAATTATTGGGATAGGCATACTATTGCACCAAAAAAAGAAAGCAGTATTTTATGTAGCAAATATATATTAGATGCTATTAAAAGTAGGAGTATCAAAAATTAGTCCAAGTAAGTCCACTGTCTGACTTCAAGACAAAAAAATATTTTTACGTTTTCAGGCTTCGAAAATATATAAAGTAAGACTAAACTAACTTCCCAATTTTGATGCACGTTGAAGACTAAACCAGTATAAATGGAGCTTTGTTAGTTAATTTTATGGTTACTGCAAAATTTGATAAAAAATTTACTTTTACTTCGGTCAAATAGCGACAAATTTAAAAAATGTTAGATTGAATATCTTGAAAGGCAATATTTTGTCTTATTACTGTAGACAATATTTTGTCTGTTGTGGTCGAATGAATGAATTCAATTTTCATAGTTCAAAGACAATTCAATCCATCTAGTTCCTTACTTTGCACAATATTCGAGTTCTTCGGTTTAACGAACAAGTGTTAACTCTTTGATATTTACACATGTCAATTCAGCCGCGACGGCATATGACGGGTACCTGCAAGATGCGTCATCGCCCAACAGAATACCTGTTAGTGATTCATCCGTTCTCTTTCTCCAGTGAACTACTCTTGCATACTGTCATAAATAATTGGATGGCTAGTGGATAATTTAAAAAATGTGAAATATTAAATGCTTAAGAAATTTAAAATCCAAATTGTCAGGATTTAGAATCAGTGATTAATAGAAATATTGAGGTACGGACAAATGACAACTATTGGAATCTATTCAAATCAACTGATAATTAAGACATATCAAGCATAATAACAAACAAACTCTTATACTCTTATATCAGCAAAACATATAATCATCAAGTCAATTGAATTTGTTGTTTTTTTTTTTTTAATTTTTAAAATAAAATCTTTATAAATAAATCTACTTTAATACTATTACTTCGATTTAGTCCTCAGGCTCATAAAAGTATTACTAATTGATATACAATCTATCTTAAAACGTTTGACGTGATTTAATAAAAATGAAATGATTATCAATGCAATAACTTATCAATATAATTACGATTTAAAAGATAAAGTTTGCAAGATATTCCAACAAGCAAAATGAATATAAATGTATTAAATGTAAACAAATATTTTTTATTTAAGTTAAAATGAATATAAGTGCTTGATTTCAATGCAGCCCGTTAAAACAATTTAATAAATTGATATGCAAATTGGTATAAAGTTACGAATCGAATATATCATTTATCATATATAGGTAAATATAGGTAGCTATAGGTAGAAAACTGGTTATTCATTCAGCAATGAATTCATAAAGACTCTAAAATATACAGAAAATTTAACCCACTCTACAAATATACGAGTTAATTATCTCATAAGCGTATATATTGCCGGAAAGTTAATTAAAATGTCTAAACTTTCAAACGATCCCTCCAAAAAGTTTTGATTGATTTTATACAAACATCACTGAATAAAATCTAGTTATAGTAATCGGTAGGTTAATGAAAGCTTAAATTTTAAGCTAACACGATTGCCATTGCATGAATCTAAATTTTTATTAAAAATAATTTAAGAATTTCAATCTGAGGTTTGAAACAGAATTGCACAATTTAGAAATGAAATACTAGGCTCCCAATTTGGCATTGGTTGGACTTGAAATAAAATAAAAATACTTGTTAAAACATGACAAAAAAGCTCAAAATATTTAGGTATTTATTAATATTTATTTCTTCTCGAAAATAATGACCAGCTCTCACTTTTCATATTGAAATGACCATATAGGAACCGTACGTGTATTTTATGTGCATGTTGAATGGAAGGCCAGAAGTGTCTGCAATGCAACGCTTGCAGATGGAATTCAGAATATATAATTTTCGTTTTCATTCCGTGTCCTTTGTTAACTATAGAAACGTCTCTTTTTCAACTTAAAAAATGCTTTTGAATGAATTTATTCCCTGCATATATCAGAAAATGCATAAATATTGAAGTAGTTAGTTTTGAATCAAAAAGTTTAAGCAAAAGATTCGGACAAGAAAAATTATGAAATGTGTTATATAAAATTGAAATTTTATTAGTAATTGGAAATTCTTGGATACGTGTGAGTAACAATATATTTTAAGACTTAAAGGAAGAATTTTTGTTGCTAATAAAAATATTTATGGGTTTCTTTTCATTTTCCATAAAACGTTCTTTGAGCGATCCCTATACTGACAGTGATAAAAACAAGTCATTCTCTTCAAAGATCCCAAATTCAAAACGAATTTTTATCAGAGTCCGAATTTTAATTACTTTTTATATATTTTTAAGAATAATTATTTTAAAGCTTTTGAAATTTAATTTTTTTATTTAAATATAATATAACGAAGGACGAATCTGTTTAGAGAATTTCAAAATGATATTGTCGCTTTAATCAAAATACGTGGAATTTTACATGCAACAAGTAGGTATGTAATATATATATATATATATATATATATATATATATATATAAATATATATATATATATATATATATATATATATATATATATGAATATAATCATAAGTAGACCAAGCAAATTAAAATTAGAACTTACATGATCTCGTTGCGGTTTCTGCTTTAAAACTAATTGAACCATGAGAACTAAAGACCGCTTAATAATTCGTCCCGTTACAATTCTGAAAATAATATAAACATGTCTAAGAAAGTATAATAACATAATATATATATATATATATATATATAAATGAAAGAAGAAATTTGGATTTAAACAATCAAGCAATTCATGAACCAGGCCATCGATGTCCACTTGATAAATGCATATTAGTATTGCCTAATTTCAATAATACTTATTCAAATTTTAAAAATGCCGGCTGTTTTAAAAACAACTATTGTGTCGTTTTTCTAACATGTCCCTATAGTATAAATGTCACTATTACGACTGACAATTGTAAATTCCACAACTTTACTAAATGTCCTTAACTGGACAGTTGTAAATATGTGAATGAAAAAAGAAATTATAGATCTACGCACTAATTAACGTCAAGATAAAATGAAACTTCTGAATATGTATTCCAATGTGCTGATTCAATTAATTTGTACCAGAAATATAGAAATAGATATAGAAACACATTGCTTCCACGCATTCGTTTTACGTTACAGTTTATTTGATTAAAATGTTTAAAAATAGATCAACCGTTTGAAAGTAATGATTGCTCGGAAACATGCTAGAAAATTTAAATTCATTTAATACCATATAAATTGTGTTAACATTCTCGTGTACAACATACAGTTTTTGTGAAATATATTATGCATTCAACACCGAATAAAATGTTGCAAAAAATATTCACAACCGACTGTTGATAGATAGCTATTTCCTTTCGGCGAACAAAACATGGATTGATTTTATTCTGCTGAAAACGTCACAGAAACACAATTTATTTGTAAATCTTTTGAATGTGAGAGGATGTTATTTGATCAGACAAGTGTATTTTTTATTATTCCAAATCGTCAGCCTGTAACGAACTGGTTGTTAGTTTCAATACAGAATGACTACACACATTTGTGTTCTGATGTGATTTTAATCTTTTCATCGTTTCGTATACCAATCTAATGCAATTGTATATAAGGTAATCATTGTGCTGCTATTGAACTTTCAGAAAATAGTAAAAACATGTGTGACTTTTCTGCAAAGAAAATAAAGCAACAGGTAATTAAGTGAAATATTGCACAAAGATCATGTAAAAACTTAAATATTGTCTTCTAAAATGGAGAACAATGCTTGTTTCCCCACAGTCGGTAGTTTTTAAGTTTATTATTATCTGTTACCATATTTTTTACCAGATTTTCAATATTTTTGCATTCTTGTGCATCATATATTTGAATCAGCAATAGTTTCAGAATATAAGCCAATATCATCGAACAAAGATGTCACAAGAATGTATTATTCAAATGTATTTTCTATCAAAAATAGCCATTATTCTGTCTGTAAAAACTCATGAGAAAATCATTTTGATAAAACGAAATATGTAAAATTTGAATGATATTGAATTCTGTCAAACATGTATGACTTTTTGATATATCTAATATTAACGTTGATTCAAGTTCAAGATATTTTTTGGTAAAAGTTTTACATCTAATTTAGTCTTTCAATTTATCAAAATTTGAATTACAAAATCAATTGTCTTCTTGTTTGTACACAATGCTTCATTACCTGTTACTGACAGTTGGTATAATTTTTACTTCATTGATTCATTCTATGTTCATCAACAACAATTTTGGAAACAATAGATCCATAACAAAAAATATTAGTAAATATGAGGAATTCCAATTCCAATCAAAGAACCACCAAAAATACTAATGCCCAGTTTATTATATAGACTAGTTCTATAGAATCTTTCAATGTGTGCATGAGACACCCCAATCTATCAAAATATCTATCTTGACTAACAAAAATACAAGAAAATATGGAAGAGCGTCTCGCAGTACCAATACATCCACTTAAAGTTCGAGTTCCATTTCTCTTTTACCACTTACTGGAGATCCAAAGCAATGGGAAATATGAAGAATAATATTCATCCACATGTAATAATAAAGACGTACGATGATGAAAGACCATTATTACTCCATAGAAGGGTTTAATAGACTGTTTATATAGTGTTCCCATTGTCTACTGGTATTCGTTCCGGCAACTGCCTTTTTACAGTTGCGCTAGAACCGAGCCGAGCTCGCACGGCTTGCCTCGGTTCTGTTCATCTCGCAAAGTAAATGTACCAAGGCCATTCAACTTTCCCCGCTTCGTGCAAAAACGGCTCTGAGAACAATTCAAAATACTACATGATATTATTTTATCAACCTTCTGATTTCATTGTGAATGTTATAATTTAGTATTCACAATTACAATGGTTCTGAAACGAAATTATGAGAAAACCGACGAATATTCTTCTGCGTTATGTTCTGGTTGAAGGAAGCTCATCGATGTTCTTCTGGTTTATATCTGGCGCTGGTCTGGTTGTAACTGGTAAATATTGGATGTAATTCCGGATTTTTGGCTTACATCTCGATTGTAATGTAAATATTATGAAAATTAAAGTGTTCTGCATCAGAGTAGGCTATTTGAACAGAAATCAGAACTAATCCTGATAAACATTTGATCAGCTGTGATGATACGTATTAACTTTCTGGCTTTTCTAGAAGGCAACCCAACTTTGTCCTATTTATATTTGACATACTTTTATTGTTAAAATTTCTTCTTATTTGATGCATCAATGCCGGGGAAGGTCTACTTCTTTTGGAAACATATTGACGTCTAAATTTTAACCGATGCCAATATTAACTGACAACAAGCTACCTGGAAGCCAAAGCTTTAACCACTAAATCACGGGAAAGCCCATCAGAACTTATAGCCCATTTGAACAACAATCAGAACTTATCCTGATGGTTCTTAAAACTGCTTTATTGATAATTTTTATCCACCTGGCTTTCCTGGAAGGCAACCCAAAATTTAGATAGCAATGTGTTTTCAAAGGAAATTAGACTTCCCCCGGCATTGATACATCAAATGAAAAGTATTATGTTTATAATAAGAGTATGTAATTTATAGGACAACATATTTATAAATAACACATTTTTATTATTACCATTTTTACTTTTTACTTATAACTTTGACTTTATACTTTTCTCCTAGACTTTGTCTATTTTCCTTTGAAAACATATTGCCATCTAAATTTCCAAGTAAAACCCAATGCCAATAATAACTGACATCAGGCTGTCTGGAAGCCAAACCTCTAACCACTAAACCACAGGGAAGCCCATCAGAATACTCGAGAAACAAATTAGACTATATTTAATTATTTAAATAAATTTATTTTCGAAAATTTCATCTCTGTAGATGATTTGTAGTCCTTCCTAATTTCAAGATATATTGCATCTTTATTTTTGATAAAAAATGTGAATTCAATTCTGCTTACCATTTTTACCTTAATATTTCCTACTACTTCCTGATTTCGTTACCCAGTAGAAATTTTTAAATGAATGTTCAATGATATAACCAGAGTTCAAATACGCTAATTGCTGTTATATAACTCAAATGGGTTTTAAATTGATTCTTAATTTAACTCCACACATTAAGGGGTAACAATTTAAACCCTGATCGCCATCATCATCAGAACTCATTTTACATCCATTAAGAGAAATAGAATCCTTCATTGTATTTCTACTGTATTTGATAATGGAAAAAAACTGAAACGTGTTGTTATTAATTATTAAAGCTTTATTAATTACTTATTATAATGAAGTGTAGAAGACAAGAAAGTGCATTTATGATGCCAATAAAATCGAGTAGTATATTACGAAAAGTTAAAGAACTCCGTAACTGCATGTGCTGGGTAGTAAATAATTAATGATTTCGAAGAGAAAAGGGAATTATCATTATAGATACAAAATGTTATGTGCCGATAAGAAAAACGCGAAATTAAATACATTCTAATAAAAGTGAAAAGATAATCAGAACGAAACTGGATCCGATGGAAATATTTTCCTGTTATTCAACACAAGACGTTGAGATAACAATAACACTTTCTATATTAAATCTGCAAGCTGGCGTCTTTTTATCACGTTTAATGAAAAGCCGACAGTTTTTTACGGACTTATAGAAAAGTTTCACATTGTGATTTCTACTCTATAATCTGATTATAGAATAATGCAGAAATGTAAATGGGAGGTCTGTTGTTTATCTTTAGTTAGAGATTCATGCATGGTACGTAAAATAACAACCAGGCCGATGAACTCTAGCTGAAATGACATATTCGGCGAGATGTAATTAAACCAATTAACTGTTTGTAAATAAGGTGAATTCCAGATGTTTAGATCTGGTATATGTTCTTAAAACAAGTTTGAAAAGTAGTTAAAATCGTTTTAAAACCACATTTATTAAACTTCAGAAAACATTTCTAATTTATGCATCACTCAAAACATGTAAATGAAAACAAGTTTATAAAAAAATCAGAAAATTGGTTAATTAATCAAAAATAATTTTAATTATAAAAATATTAGAAACGTTTTCTTTCAAATGTATTTTTATGAAATATATAAGATGAATTATACGTATCACTTTTTTTCTTCATCTTCTAAAGTATAAAGAGTATCCAACAACAATGTCTTCCATTATTGTTCAAGAAGAAATTAAGTTTTAATTATACAAACTTTTGTTAATTAAATTATTTTAATTATTGGAAACGTCTCTATTGTATAACGCTTTACTGCTGAAATACGTGCTAGTTTTATATAGTTTACTTTTATACTTTTGGACTGAAAGATGAATATTCTGAATGAATTATGTATAATATAATGGATTCTGAAAGATTAAGGTATCTAAAGCAAAAATATATCAGGAGAAAATATCAGATTAAACGGGATACACCTTAAATTTTTTATTCTTCTTCGTGAGATTCTCAACGATCACATCAAAGAAGAAGCAAGAAGTTTTTACTATGAACATTAGTTTTATTCTTAAAGCAGGAATATTCAAGATATCTACAACTAGACCTCCTGATGTTATCAACTCAAAAATAATTGTATGAATCCATCTTTAAGATCATTGAGAAATTAGATAGTTATTATGGGAAAATGAGCCCATAAACAGCACCAAGCTTGTGAGGCTCAAAATTATATTTTCAATTAAAATTAATTTAAGTCATTGCTATCTATTTGTAACACATTCGTTCAACTAACAAAGTACCTAATGAATTTAAAGTACCGCAAAACAGTTACAACTACGTAGTTTTATATTAAGTATTCGAATCGTGTAACGCAAAACTATATGGCCAGTCGTCCATCGTGTCATCCGGATAACAGTTGATGGGCGTTGTTTTTCCTTCTTATCTTGTCGGCGTTACTAATAGCAAAATTATACAGAAACAGCTGATAGATGTCGAAAACTCTTATCTAACGAGAGTATTGGGTTACGCCAAAATCAGATGGGTTTTGGTGGTGATAGATAGGAAGATAGGTCGCGAAAAAGGTTCGAGTTACTTGTGGAGGAGATCCAATTTACATTATTTTTGTCAGAAACGATTCATGTTTCTTTTTTCAATACATTTGAATATGTGCTCTATAAGCTGATTTGTTGCACATTCCTCAACTTAGTATTTTGAAATGAAGGCAACCCACTGGTTAACCTTTTTTTTCTGTTGGGAATATATTAGATATATTTCTAGCAGTGATATAAATCTATATAAATAAAATTCATTTATTTTTCTCTCTATTTTATAGATTATAACCAGCGCCCGAGGGTAAACCAGCCAGAGTAAGGGGTCGTTCTATGGGAGGGTCGCGGCTTTTCGCGACGGGCCCCACCGTTATCAGGAGCGATGAAGGACAACAACAATTGCCCATTGGCCGTAGGCAAGTCAAACACATTATTTTTTATTCTAACTATAGTAAATTTTCTTGACAACCCTTGAAGCTATGGACGAAGTCATGTTGGAATTATTAAAAATACTCATAATTTAACAAATTAAATTGATCTAATTCATTGAAACTCAACCTACGTTTTATATAATTTCACGTGTACGGAAGTAGGTCAGATATGTTGACATTTTGCAAATTGAATTTGATACTTCTATGCAGGTTGATGACATTATTACTCGAATGACATATAAATACCATGACATTTTAAAAATTATAGTTCAATTTGGCCGTGTGTAAACTCAATCAACAAGATTATAATAATATTAATGATACATTTTAACACACACGTATATAATCGTTAGATTTATTTGAGTAATATTCTATTAACGTTAATAATGCATGTTATTTAGTTTTCGAATTGTTTTAACACTATGAATTTTACAATCATGAATTTTAAATTAACTATCAATTAACGGTCACAATGTACTAATGAGTCTACTATAAGTTGCAGTTGTAATAATGCCTCAATTTAAATATATTTTTCACCTGCATTATTATAAAATTTGATAGTGTTATGATTATATATTTCATGCAAGGTCATTTATAATACGATGCACAATCATTAAAGTAAACAATTACGTACATTAATGAAAAGAATGTGACTTTATCGGAATTTCATATTATTCATTTCCAAATATTTACAATAACGATCCATATGTTTAAAAATAATACCCATATGTTTTTCTATTCACTGAAAAATATTTTTAAGATTATACCATATAATTTTAATTATCTACGTGCTTAAGTTAAGATAAAGAATTATAAATGTTTATTATGCTCGTGTTTTCCAAATAATTGTTATTTTGCTTACTTAACAAAAACAAAACATTTTGCTTACTGAAAAATATTATATAAAAGACTACAAAGCTGACTTGACAAACTCTTGCTTTCGTAATAGTCAATTCAATTCAAAAGTTCACACTAGCATATACTCTGTGTAACAAATAAATTTTCATTTTTGTAGAAAAAAAGCGATTTTATAACTTTTTGCTTATCGTATGAAAAATTATCAACAAGTGCAATCAAGTGTACTCAGTGCTAGTGATAAGACATTGTGAAAATATTATTTTCTGCTCGTTTTACCAAAGCTATTTTGAATTAAATATTTACATTCATAGGGATAGACTTCAGTGGTTAGAAATTCAAAATTTGCAGTTTAGTGAAAATACTATAAGAATTTAAAAAAATCATTAAACCATATTCGTGAAAGTTTCGAAAAATGTGAATCGTTAGAATGCTTGCTTGCTAATACCACCATATCTATATTTCACGTTCACGTTGTAATTGAAATTATTTATATTTAAAAATATAATATACAACATATAAATATAATAATAAACCGCAAACTATAGGACTCACAACTTTACCATTTTGGCGCCTCCAACAGTGTCTAATTCGACTCTGTATATTGGTTTTAGCTGATAAGAAATTAGTCACAAGATAAGGTATTCAATTAATCATAACAACGATAGGTATCAATGAATTTAACATATTCTCCATATATTCGTTGCTAAATAATTAATTAAAAATAATAAAAATCCAATAAGAAACTAATAAAAATTGACAGCTATTTGACAGCTGTTTGACAGTTACACGTGGTGCTATCTAACGTGAAGTCAGCAGTATCACAGCCCACATAACCTAACGTCACGTTCTTCTGTCATTTACTGTCCATCTGTCACATTCCTAAGACTTTCCATCGTAAAACTGTTATAAATCCAATAAGAAACTTGTTATTAAAATAATAAAAATTGTGATTTTACAGAGAATAATAACAGTTCATTGCCTACCGGCGAACTGGCCCTGTTAGCAAAGCTGGAGGAGGCAAATCGCCTCATTGAATCTGATGCAAAAAGTTTAAATTCATTGTCAGGAAATTCAGCATCTGGACATTCCAGGAAGAGTTCTGATACATCACAGATATCATTAACTAGTGGTAAATAACTTGTTATATAAAATAAAATTGGTATAAAATTTTTTGAGCATATTGTAGATATAAATAAATAATATTACTAATTCGCATGCCTATAAATGCTTTTAAAAGATTATAATATTAATAATATTAATAATCCTTTTTACATAATAATTATTGACTGTATATAAAAAAATGAGACACCATTAAAACAGCATGTTGTATGATATTTTGCTAACCCATTTTTTATATAAAATAAACAGTCCTTTAAATATTAGAAAATTCAACTTCTACTAATCTGCACATAACATTAAATTATCTCACTTTCACTAATTATACTAACGCATACTTAAATTTTTTCAGTATTTGCTAATAGAATGATATCGATTTAAGAACCATTAACCATGTTTTATTATTGCGATTAACTCAGAATTAATACTTTAAATTTATTTAAATCAAAATAAAACTTAATGTTAACAATTCAATAATAGGTATCCCAAAGGCTTTATTTTGAAAGAATGATCGCAGACCGAAGACTTAAAACAATCTTGTATATATTCGAGGAATGATTTTGAATTGATTATAATTGTAAAACTTCAGAACTCAATATGAATATACACGAAGAGAAAATATTGGAAATGGCCATGTCTGTTAGTGTGAATCTAAATAAAATACTAATATAAATGTGTTGAAAATATTAATATATTACATTCCATATATAGGGTCTGAGGAAATTACAATATATAACTGTCAAACAAATAGATTCCGGACGAAATATTTTTTTAAATGATGGTAACTATTTATGATTCCAAAGAATTAATAGTTTCATTGTCCGTTAACAATCGGGTGCTTGTTACTGGTGGTGGGTTAAAGAAATATAATATTTTTTGTATATTTATAATGTTTGGTTGAATGTTATTTGCAATAATAAAACATGGGTAAAAGTTTTGTATATTATGTGTTTTAATTTTTGTTAATAAATAGTGCTATTGGATCATCGTGTTGGTGATCACATTATCATTAAATATATTTGCTCGGCTACTTTCATATATTATATGATTTCTTTTATTTTCGTAACATATATGTTATATGTATATTTTTCTCACTAATATGGTTTTCTTGGTTTTGAGAAAATAATCATTTTGTTGTGTGTTATGTTTAATTTGGGATTTTTCAGAATTCTAAACAGCATTATTTCAAGATAGTGTCAAAAAATGTTTTTTATTGTGCATCATATTAAGAAGCATGAAATTAATCATCTTCGCATTGACTCACATCTAATCCCATTTGATTCGAATAAGAATAAAAATACGGAGCATATTCTGATTAGAATTAACTCAATGTTTTTCAGGGTGATACTAATAATGGAATTCGATTAGCATTGTCTTGTACACGAGTTTGCTTAATGTGCCAATGATAATTTTAATTAATGCATGTCCATTATATCGCCAATTTTATTGAAATTCTAATTTTACCAGGAGCGAGTTCAGGCCACGATCGCGTGGATTGCGCCGGTTCTGAGAATGGCGGAGCGGGTTCCGGTCCGGGATCCGCTCCGGGATCTGGTGAAGAAGACCAATGGTCTCTCTGGTCCAGGATAGTAGCTGATTGGGACGCGTACAACGCCGCAACCGGCAAACGAAAAACCTCCCTTGTACCCGTAGGAAGTGGATCAGGTGGAGATAGGAATCAGCCTTGCATAAAGGAACTGGTTAGGAAAGGAGTACCTCATCATTTCAGAGGTATCGTTTGGCAGCTACTGTGTGGCGCACATGATTCACCTGATAAGAAGCAATATGCCGAATATATTAAGGTATAAAATTACTAAACATCTGAAATTCCTTTCAGGTTGAAAATATAATCTGGTTCTTAATATTTCAGGCAACGTCCGCTTGTGAGAAGGTAATACGACGCGATATAGCTCGCACGTACCCCGAACATGATTTTTTCAAGGAGAAAGATGGTTTAGGACAAGAAAGTCTATTTAACGTTATGAAAGCGTATTCTCTTCACGATCGTGAAGTCGTAGGATATTGCCAAGGATCTGGTTTCATAGTCGGCCTTTTACTCATGCAAGTGAGTGAAAAATTTGTATATATTGAAATACATTATTATGGTTGAAACATTATTGCGAAAAATATTTATTAATAACAAATATATTTTGTAGATGCCAGAAGAAGAAGCATTTGCTGTTCTGGTAAAAATAATGCAAGAGCACAGGATGCGAGATATGTTCAAGCCAAGTATGGCCGAACTTGGCTTATGTATGTTCCAATTAGAAAGTTTGGTACAAGATCAAATTCCTGAACTTCATGTACATTTTCAGTCACAGGTAGTAAAATTACCACAATAAATTTTGCTGTTGAATTCGTCACTGAGACAAATGAATGACTCTATGAATAATAATCTTTCCAGGGCTTCCATACATCGATGTATGCAAGCAGTTGGTTCTTGACATTATTTACAACTGCACTTAGTTTACCATTAGCATGCCGAGTAATGGATGTATTTCTATCAGAAGGTATGGAAATTATTTTCAAAGTGGCTCTTGCAATGTTGGGACTTGCCAAAGCTGATCTGCTGTGTTTAGATATGGAAGGCATGCTTAAGGTATGAATACAAAACAAAATTATATTAAATTATCAGAAAAATCATATATTGGGTTTCTGTAGTTTTTCCAAAAGGAATTACCACCGCGTGCGGAAGCCGATCCTGAAGGACTTATGAATAATGCCTATAATATAAAGATTAATTCGAAAAAGATGAAGAAGCTTGAAAAAGAATATACCGTCATCAAGACTAAAGAACAAGAAGAAATGATTGAGCTGAGAGTACGTTTATAAATCAATTTTAATTTGATATTACAGTTCTAAAAATTATTTATTAATACAGAGGCTCAGGAACGAAAATCGTCTTTTACGACAACGCAACGAGCTTTTAGAAGCTGAAAGCGCAGAATTAGCCGATAGGCTTGTTCGAGGACAAGTTAGCCGAGCTGAAGAAGAGGAAACAACTTATGTTGTTCAAAGGGAATTGGCAGCTTTGAGGCATACACACCTTTTAACCACACACCAATTAGAAAATGCTCATGAAGAAATACGGGCACTCAGTCTTATGTTGCAGGATCAAGTAAGTCGATTTCATTAATACCCGATTATATTATATACAATATTTTTTTAATAATCTCTTTCACATATTCTTCACTTGCACCATGGTTATGGGTCACATATATTTTTGTTGAAGTTAACACTTATTAACCAACTATTAATTATGTTCATAAAATTTGTTTCATACTAGGCACAATTTATATAAAATATTTTTTAACAAATGCAAGATATTAGCTGTTAGAAACTTTGAGGCACAGTTTTATTTACATATTTCAAAGAACAAAATGTAGTAATTGTTAGATTTTTGTATTTAATAAAATCAGTAAATTTTTATGAACATTATGATACAGACTAACCGGTGATGGAAATGGTGTTAGATTTAGCATATTGCAACTTACTTTAAAACTTTCACTTTTTTTTTAAATCGAATTACATTTAAACTTAGCTAAGAAAAACGGAATTAAATATGTATTACTGCGGATAAATGAAATTATATTGTCTTATATTCAAAAGTCTACTTTTCAAAAATAAATAAAAATTGAACTTTTTCAGAATAATGCCGGATCTTTAGATTCTGTGAGTAGCCATTTGGAATTTTAAGATTGTATAAATTATTGTACGCATGAAAAATTATAACAAAATCTCGTATATAAAAATACTGATTACCTTAACAATTCAATAAAATCACTATAAAGAGCTGAAGCTCATAGTGGTTGTATATTTTAATCTAAGTTTGAAAAAAAACCTGAATTATTTTTATTTGTATATGTAAACCTAATGTTTGTTTTAACATAATTTAATTGGTTTGTATGTTTATGTTATCAGTACTAACATTGGCATTTAACAAAATTATGCATGCTTATTTATAATTTTGCGATAAGCTTATTTTTGTAATTTAATTTTGTAAAAAAAACTAAACGGAATAACTCTAAATGGCTTCCCATGATGTATTATTATGCATATTCAATACTAGAACTAAAGAATTAAAAAACCGCTGATTAATTCTTTTAGTCGATCAATTAAATGCTTCTGTATGCATGAACACAATTTTAAAAATAATGTAATATATATTAATAATTATTGTATATTATCGATGCGATAATGTTACACGAATCACAAAGAGACAAATAGTATGCTATTGATGGGCTATGCTTATAACACCTTAATTTATTTTTATTTCACCAGTAATTTAATTTAGTTTAGTTTATTATAATTTGCTTTAGCAGTTACATTAACAAACGCTGTAATATAAACGGCTTGAAAGCTCTGACGCGCAATCATGATCTACCACTAGAAGACTGAATAAATAAAGGAACAATTACTGATTTCTAGTAATTATATATATTTATTAAAACTATGAATCGCGACCACTATCAAAAATACTGATTAAGCAATCTGCAAAGTATGGTTGAATATCTACCCTTTGAAGTTGATATGCTTTATTTTGTTTTTATCAACATCGCCAGAAGATTTAGATAAATCAAATAATTTCATTCAAATTTCTTTTTTTCCGAAGACTGCTCAGTCTCCCAGTGCTTCTCATCCGCGGTTTCAGAGTTGTTCAACAAGCTCGCTTTAACGCAAAAACTACTCACAATTAGGTTACAATACTTTATTTTAAATTCAATTATCAATTATATTTTTCTTGATTTTCTTTTCCAAAGTGGTTATTTTTTGTATGATTTTCACGATAGCATACGTCTCGACAATCGTCTTTGGATGAACTGTCCATGAAAGACGAATCGTTAAAACAGAAAGAAGAAATGGTGACTTGTTTACAGCAGGAGCTGGTCAAAGTGAGGCTACGCGAGGCCGAGAATGACGCCTTGATCCGCGACCTCAGAGCTAGGATTAATGAGCTTGAAGAGGTTTGTGTAAATGTTGTATGTATGGTCGTTGTACAGTGTACATTTTTCAGGAATAAATATAAGAGCTTGTATAAATATTTGTTACAAAGCATGCTTTTGTAATTAATCAAAATATTGGGGAATAAAATGATCAAGTTCATGGCATCATATCTATCATTGAAAATATTGCTCTAAAATCAAAATCTACAAATAACGACTTCATGTATTCGTCAACTTGGCGTTCAGCACATTATCAAAACGCAATGTGAAAACTGCATGTCTTGTGTTTCTTTTTTTTCAATGTTGAAGATTTTTACAAAATTAATTTTTTAAATTCTATAATATTTGAATTACTGATATTAATTACCAATTTTTATTTATTATCAGCTTTAATTGGATTTTGTGTGAATTACTACGTTTGATGCCCAGTATCCAGAAATGATTTAATCCCGTATTATAAACAATAAAACTATTAATTTATGCTGATTTTTAATTTTATTAGGAAAAGAAAAGTTTGCGAGAAACCACTCCTGATAATTCTGTAGCTCATTTACAAGAAGAACTCATTGCTGTTAAATTGCGAGAAGCCGAAGCTAATTTGTCTCTCAAAGATTTGAGGCAAAGAGTTCAAGAATTGGCTGCCCAGTGGCAGAGGCATTTACAGGTTAGTAAGAAATAATTGTCATATAATTTTATCAATGGGTTTTATTTGAGAAGAAATCAGATGATATCAAATAAAAAAATCTTCAATCTAACTAATCCACAAGTATTATATCAAATATTTGTTCTATTTAGGAGCACAAACAAGAATCCAATCCAGCTCCAGATAGCACACCCAAGAAATTACTTTTCTGGGAAAATCGCGGAAACGAAACTCAAAAATTAGAAGAAGAATTGATGACGACACGCATTCGAGAAATGGAGACGTTGACCGAGCTTAAAGAATTGCGATTAAAGGTAAATAAATGCTCTAATAAATTCCTGCTACGTGTAGAAATAATTAGTTCTAATTAACTATGTTTTGTGCAGGTAATGGAATTAGAAACTCAAGTACAAGTCTCTACAAATCAATTACGAAGGCAAGATGAGGAAAATAAGAAACTAAGGATGAAATTGAATCTGCCTTGACAAGGGAGAAAGAGCAGGCTGCTAAGAGCAAGGAACAGCAACATAGGTCCGTTTGTTACATTGAAAATTACATCAAATATGTATATGTATCAAATACTATTAGTAAATTATTACAGTTAGATTTATATAATATATTTAAAATGTGTTATTTTCTAAACTTAACTAGACTATTTAAAAAAAATTATATACCGAACATATATTGGATTCCGTGACATCCATAACACATGTTTGGAGGAAACTGCATTGAATCTTCGTTTGTGCCAGAATAATTGATTTCTTTCAATTCATTAAAATTTAACGATATTTTTGACAAGATGTGTTTTAATTAATGAATTTCTTCTCTTCTATAGATATACAGATTTAGAAAGCAGGATGAAAGATGAGCAGATGATGGCAAAAATACGTGATGCCGAGCACGCCCAACACGTGGCGGAGCTGATGCAAAAAATTGGAGTGTTGCAAATGAAGGTAATTTTGAATAACAAATAAGAAAAAAGATTTGCTGAGTTTAAACAATTCCGTGTAATAAATATCTATGTTGATTTTTCTATTTTAGAATGAAGAAATGGTTGCAGAAGGCGAACTCCGGTGCAATTTGGATGACAGTGATAAAGTTCGCGAGCTTCAAGATAAAGTAGCCGATCTCAAAGCCGAGGTATTTCTATTTGAAATAAAGCTAATATTTTATATAAAATATCACAAATTTTGCTTTTGTTTCAACTCACTGTAAAAATAATAAACACGCTTCTAACAATGCTAATTATATTAACGCTGTGTTAAAAATCTAATTATTAACAGAAGAGTTTATTGACGCAAATATACACACGGGTATTACGAAATAATTGTATTTCAAAAGCCCGTGCTTAATTTGCACACATTTTTATATATATAAAAGCTCAATTGATTAAACACCTACTAATTTAAGTTTTCCCAAAAAGATTTTGTGTCCTAAATATTTCAGTGCAATTATTCAAAAATTTTAATTATAATTATATAATACAGTATTTTTACTTGTTTTCAGTCTTTTTCAAGTGTATTTTTCAGTTGATTTTATTATCTTTTTGGGAAAACTCATTTCACAGGGTCTTATAACACACTAACAAATGTCATATTTCTTCATGAATAGTTTCCGACACCAATCATGAGCCCAGAGACCGAGCCTTGGAAATGGCTCGAGTAAGTCACGCATGTCATACAAGCATGTTTTCTTTTTAATTTTTTTCTCATATCTTCATTAGATCGTAAAATAAAATCTTAATTTGTTTTTATAATCCTCTTTTATAATTATCGATTATAGATTTATTAATTTTGGTTCCAAAATAATCGAATATTCGAATGAGTATTTAACTTTAATGCATAAATCATATTCCCTTCCCTTCAGAATTAACTTTGTAAGAATTTGCCCTTCTGTGGATTTTAATCTTCTAAACCTAAATTTTCAATATTTAATACTTATATCCCTGCATGTTTGTTTATTATAAATCGTTTTTTAGTGTATAAAATACTTCACGCACGCCTAGCATGTTATTTGTTATAAATATTATTATATATTTAGGTAGTTTTGTGCTGTAGAAATTAGTTATTAGTATAATAAAATCGTTATATGGAGTTAAAACGTTTATGATAATAGTCATTCCTTTGGTTCAAATGTAAAAAATCTGAGGACATCTTTGAAATTCTAATAAAAGCAATAGTTAATAATGAACGTATTAGTGCTTGTGAAAGAAATAAACGATAGTTCTCCTATAAATATTGGAAATTGATATCATTTCTTGATGTCTCAATTCAGAATGTTGAGAACTGTTCGTGAATATTTCCCTTGTAGGGAATGTATGATCTATCTGAATGTTAGCATTTCTAATGAATCTGTTTTTTTTTTTCCAAAATTCTAATGAAAATTATCGCAGGTCATGAGGTTAGAGTCGTGGAAAGAGCATTGGGTCGGAGGTTGTGTCACACCTCGGGTAAATTCACTTCGCAGCCAATCCTGGGATAGTGATACCATGGAGGTAAATGACAACCTCAATGACGAATTAAGACTTCAGATGACTGGATTAGACCACACATCCAACGCTTCATCTGATAGCATCTTCAAACCAGAAGAAGCTAAAAACCTCGAAAATAATTCCCAAAATTTATCAGAAGAAACTCCACAAATCATACCAGACACTAAGGAAAATACCAAACTTACGCTCGAAGAGAACAAGCTTATAGATGTAACAAATGAACCAGAAAAAGTGTGATGTAAACTCCAAAAAAGTGTAATGATACCATTATATATAGGCGCCTAAAAAGTGTGATTCCACCAAAGGTGCTAAAATCGCAAAACCATGTAAATACCATATTTAAAATATAGGTCATTTATTATATAATACATTAGATTATTCGTTATGTATATAATATGATACATATTTATATTTAATGCAAAAATACATTTTAGAAAAAATGTTTTTTACTAAAATTTAATGTATTTTTTACTATATTATAAAAATATGTATGTTTAGGTACTTATAACGTAAATTTTTATGTGTTTCGGTGTTTTATATGATGGAAAACAATTTGATTTAAAAAGTGAAGAAGAAAGTTCACTCTAATTAGATTATTTTATATGGAATAGCTTTCTCTCATACTAATGAAAAACAGTCAATATTTTTGAAGATTGACATCTAATAATAAGCGTATTACTTTAGAAATGTTGTTGAATGTAAGTAAATCAATATTTGTAAGTAGTAAAGAATTTGATAAATGTGAAAAAAATTACTTATGATGATATATCTAAAACATAGTTATATATTTATTTTCTTATTTACTAATTTATTCTTTGATTTTTTATATTTACCTGATATGTATTATAAGTCTCAGATTTATTTTTTATTATTATTAATATTATATATTATTACTATTTTATTAAGCAATATATTTGATCATTTCTGGCTGTGTTATAGGTGCAGAACACAATTTATTGGCAACAATTTCTATAAAAACGCACTAAAGTTTTTGGAAGTGCAATTACCGAAATTGGATTCATTATAGACGAAATAAGATAAAGAGAAATAATATTATTTGTTGATAATATTTTAAAAAACATAATATTTTGACTTTTTATCAAAAATTAATTTTTGCTTAGTATTTTTAAAAACGTATTTGATATCAATTTCTCAAGTTCAGGTATGATGATTACGGGATAATTTGCAATATCATTTTATATACTCACATATTTAGTAGAAAAATATTTGAATTTATAGATATATTTAGCTAAATCAACGCATTTTTTCATAGAAAATTATATTATGTAGTATATTATTCTATTTTCGTATTTTTTATATTCCTTTACCAAGTATTATAAGGATAATCAAACAATTTGCTTCAAAGATTTTTGTTTATTTTTTTTTAAATATTACCAAATTTGGTAATAAATTTTAGTAACAGTAGAAGTAGCATAAACATGTAAGAATTAGCAACATTATGTGTATATTAATTATTAATAACCGGAGATTTGTTAAAGTTATTTTAATATATATTTCATACATAGCCCAATAACTGATTCATACTATACGTAAAACAAGAGCAAGCATTTGGAAAAATTTGGATAAACTTAGATTTTTGCATTTAAATAAAAAACATTTTTTTAATCAATATGTTTTATGTATAGATATGAATTGTTATGCAATATATGTTTGTTGATTCCTATATGATACGAAAAATGGAGCAAGACTTAAGATGTAGTGAAATTCCTCTAATGTGATACAATATATCAAATAAATATAGGATAAACCCAAATATTTTTTATTTAAATTTTCAGGTTTATTTAATTTCACAAAATTGATTAGTAATTTACTGTGAATGATTCAAATTATCTAATTATCTCTCACAAAATATTTTACAGAAATTTTCCTTCGTTCTATTTAATCAATAAAAAATGAAACCATAATAAACCATAAATCGTCTGGGACTTAAAATAAAATGTTTGAAAAAAATATGGTAAGCTTTGGAAAAGAACAATATCAATGAATTAGTAAGTATTGTCTTCATTATAGATGCAACTTTAAAAATGACAACCCGGATAGATAATTTTCCAGCAGTTAAGATCATTAGAGACACGCAAGTTTAAGGTAAGGTTAAACGTATATTTTCAATAACAAATTAAAAACAAGATCGCAATATTATTACATATATACTATATTTGTAACATCCATCAATAATGGATTTATTAATTTATTACTTTACCATTTTTTAATAATAGTAACAAAGTACGCAGACTTATCTATTCAGATTGCCACTTTCGGGGCAAAAATCAGCAACTTGAACTTTAGGTTTGATATCACAGAATTTTAATTTAAATAAAATAAAAATATAATAAACAAGGTCAAATATAGATATGTATTCATCTATGGTTAATTTATACACTTGGTTGTTTAATTATTATTTTGTTATTTGATTTATATATTTATTCATTTCTTATATAAGCTAGCCGTTATTCTGTGTTAAAAACTGATTCCGGGTTCGATACCAACCTCGGCCAGCTTGGTATCAAGCAGCAGTGATATCAAATTTATACTTAAAGTGGACTTCAAATTTCACCGAAAATATTTAATAAAATTATTGATTTGAAAACCTAAACTTTTTAGAGCCAAAAAGATATTAGTACTTTAGTGTTAAAACTGTAGTTTAGGTATACCCTAAAAAATATCAAAAAGATGAAGAAGAAAGGACTTTAGTACTTGATATCTATTATGTAAATTGTGAATTATTAGAAATGCATTTTCAAAACAAATCCATAAATGAATAAAAAATAGACGACGTCGCGTGTGCACTAAATGCAAAGAGTTGGCATGCGTTTGGTCTCAAGGTTAATCTACCAGGAAAACACGATTATATAAATTACTGGATGATTGCATTCAATAGCAGTTATCAATTTTAAAATACTAACTGGATGCATTTTAGATCATTCAGAAGCAAATTGTCGTTCATTAATAAATCTGTAAACAAATTTCAGAGAATTGGAATTGCAACCATAAAGGAAAGCAAAATCTAACATTATAGTACGGCTCTTTTTAATAGGTAGATTGGATTTAAAGTACTTTTTTTTTACTAAATCTTTCATAAATATTTTATGAAATTTTTTTTGCAAACAATCACATTATATTTTTGTGATTTTTGTTATCCCGCTTAATAAAAACATTGAAATTATTTATCTAAAAAAATGTAAAATATTAGATTTTCCAGTAAAATTCCATCATTAAATTTGCAAAGGTTCAATTGTCTTATGCAAGCTATCTAAATAAAGAATGATATATTAGTAGATTGAATAATTTGACAAACTTTGCTACCCACGTTGGTTCGCAAGTTATTTATTGCGACTATGTCGTATTATTCAATTGAAATGTAATTCATAAAAATCAAAATATAATTGAACTGGTTTCAAAAAATTCCACGTCCCTCAAAAATCATCAAGTAATAAATCTGAAAACTTTTTTTTGAATAGTATTACTTCGTGAGATGAAGCAAATTTAAAAGAAATTGTAGAAAAAATATGTTTCAAATTCTAGCCTCCCCTGTTTTATGGAATTTCTGCTGATCGACTAGTTCACTATTTTATATTACCAATTTACAATTTATTGAAAAATAGTATTTCTACGGAAATAATGTAATAAAAATGAGAAGAAAATTCTTTGAAAAAATAGAGAAATATTTTTAATAAATTACCACTCCTTTTGTGGAACTCCTACTTGCTATCCTTAACGTCCAAATTCATACAAGGTGCTTTCAGAAATATTTAATTAGACTCAATTTTGAAAAATTAAAATTTACTGAAATAATTATTTAAATAAATATAATTAAATGAAAAATAAATATATTTAATAATTAAGAAATTGAACAAAAATCATATGATTTGATATCAGTATAATTTATTAAATTCGAATTTGCTAATACAATATCAATTTGCTGTACTTATGAAATATTTACAGATTATATTATATATTACTATGAAATTTTATCAGAACACCTGATAGAACTGTTCACTTCTGACTTTTATTAAAATATAGAGGACACAAATTGCACTAAACGAGTAGAAAAAAAAGATGAAGGATAAGCATACTATTATATTTCAGTAACTATGCTCGATTTTCAGTTCTATCTCATCACACATAATTTGATATAATTTTTTTAATGTATATTTTTCTAACGAAAATAAAATGATGTAGGATAATTCATAACAACCTTTGCATAAATCAATAAAAATTTTTTTTTAAAGTTCCAACGCCTCATATGAAATTAAGGTACTTTTGGAAATATTTATCTGTACTCAATAATAGGGTAATTAAAATATAATTTAATAACATTTTTAACAAATATTATTTAACGGAAATATATACCACTTGTTAAGAAAATTATTTGCATAAATTTTCACGCCCACTAAATTAGGTATTTGCTGTTCATTTCCTATAATTTGCAAGTACTCTAGGAAATATTTATCCCTGCACTAATTTAAAGTAATATACTACTACTTTCCATAAAATTTGCCATTAATTTTTTCATAAGTAAATAGAATACAATGAATAAAAAAAGATACTTCAATAAATTTCTACGCTAGATACATTAAGGTACGTTTAGAAATATGTATCTATGCTCCATTTAAGGTAATTAAAATGTCCTTTACCCACTTCAATTCAATACGAATTCTTAAAAATCCTACCTCGAGGCTAAATCATAATCAAATTGACGCTCAAAAACAAAAGGGCCCGGCAGACCTCGAGGCTAAATCATAATCAAATTGACGCTCAAAAACCAAAAGGGCCCGGCAGATGATTTGGACTGACACTTCGGCGCGATGCGGCACGACATCAGCAAAATTGTAGCGATTTAACTAAATGAATTCGCCAAACTAAATAAGTGTCAAGGTCGATGGAACCTTTTCCTTATCAGCACCCACGATTGTTGACGACACGGTTATGTAAGGCTAATACCGAAATCTGTGATAACCGAATTTAATATAAGGTTCTGGTAATGAAATACTCGAATGGGGGTAGGCGGAATTATACATTAAATTGGAATATATGCGATACGGGGATTTAATTAGCGGATAGAAATTTATGAAGGATATTCAATGAAACTCTGTACGTTTCAAATATGTTAATTTCTACAATCGAATGCAGATGAACACTTTTTTTTATTGATTATTGATTTAATTTTAATATAATTTTCACATTATTTATTCCTCATCGCTATACTCGTTTAGTACATTTTTAGTCCTTATTTTTTGATTATAAATAAGAACTGAACAGTTCTATAAGCTGCTATGATGTAGCATCAGTTGCCCTTCTGTATATAATATATTTTTATTATTAGAATTTATCTAATATTGATGATATATTTTTAATATGCAGTAATGCCAGAGAAGGCTATTTTTACTTGACAACATACTTTTGATCTATATTTTTTAGTACAAATAATTATCACTACTTCTTGATATCAGGTTGTTCATACCCCAGATTGCTTGACACGCGTTGAATGCACTTGTCTCAAATGAAGTATAATTCGTTATAAATAAAGTAAAAATAAAAGAAATTCGATGCTTGAGCAAATTTCGATGTATATCTAACATAATTTATTTCATAAGAAGGTTTCGAAGACAATAAACAAAGTTGAATTTTTTTGTTCAACAATGAAGTTGTATAATATGAGAGTGAAAATAAACATATCATCATTCCTTTTAGATTTAAAAAATTACTCGAGTTTTGTTCATGGAATTCAATTCATCTATCTTAATCTTTTTCAGCTGAAAAATAAATTTTCAAGCTACTTTTCTGAATTATTAAAAGATGATTTCTTACCTTGCCTTTCACAAAAATATGATAAAAGTATATGTGCAAAAACCTATTTGTACAAAAAAAAGCATCAATGTAAATCAAATATAAATCACATTTATAAATTCAATAAAAGATCGCGTCATTCTACGGTAGAGAGGATATTGTAGTAGCAAGCGTATCAAAGCTTTTGGGCTTTCATTTGAATAAAAGAGGGATTTATGCTCTTTTCCGATAAATTAAATTTAGAATTTGGTTGTATTTTTAAGAATTGAATATTGTAAAGGTATTTACCAAACGAATTAGTAAATTATATTCGATTCATATCAAATTCATCCATAAAATGGTTAATATTGTTGAGGTAAATGACAATATGTACGCCAAAATAATTATTTCTTTTAAAGATTTGAAAATGTTAATCGTTTTATTCACGTTAAAAAGCATATAATATTAGTTAGGAAAATAATATTCCATTTTAGAAAAGTCAAGGCTCTAACTATGGTAACAAGATTTAATTTGATTTGCTATACTAGTTCGTTAAATTCAACAATTTTGAACAATGTAAATTCAAGCTAAATAAATACTGTACTACCCCATGTGCAAATAATGTTAATACTTAAGCAATTATTATCTTTGCTAAACTTTAATGATAATATAAATATTTCTCTTTTATAGTCCACGCAGTGTAACGAACTGTAACCTCACAGGGGTAATTATCCTCGCTTTCCCTCTAAATTTATGTGCGATTGTACTTGATACAGCTCGACCTACCCTTAGAGAAAAGATACAAGTGCACAATAAATTCCATTAAACTCCTAACTAGGCAATACTCTTTCTGAAAATGCACAATGGTTTTCCTCGGTGCTCATGATGTAATAACGCACGTTCCTTTTTTCTTCTGTTTTTTTCCCTGTGCATATCTTATATTATTGATTTTTAACGCTCGTTTTACACCGTAAGATTTTTTTTCGAGATCATTTTAAATGTGTGATCATTCTTATCAAATGGTTTGATAAAAATCTTACGTAACCCATGACGCGACTGATCACTACAGTACTTTGGAAACGTAGAGGCGTAGAAACGTCCTGTTCCGGTACGAATTGCTCACTTAAACGTTCTTAATTATTAACCTATAGTTGCATATTAAAATCGTTTCGCTATTGCAGTGTATCGACGGAGTGGATGGATTTTGATTTCGGAGTTGGAAAACATTTTATAATGAATATTTTTTTTACTACCATATTCAAAAACACATTTCATATTCTAAATAATTATTTTCATACTGTTGATGTTTTATATTAATAAATGTTTATGATACATTGACAAAGAGTATTACCGTATTGACTAAAAATTCAGCACAGTCTATTTTTCGAAATTTAATTAATTTTTATATCTAAACCACTTCTCATAGGTCTATAATATTTTAAGAAATTCATTTTGACTATCAACTGTATCACTATGCGAGGTTTTATCAAAATCCCAAAAGATTAAATATGAAGTATTTTACTACTTACTATTTTATATTAATTAAAACCATTGTTCAGTTCATGTCGAATAATATCTTTATTATACACGAAGATAACGAAACAATAATAAATGAATTATAAAATCTCAAATTTTTACAAATATAAATTAATATCAAATAAATTGAAGAAATAAAAGTTTAGATTAGACGTTATTGATATAATCAATAGTTTGTCTATTATTGCAAGGTCTTTTGAATATCAGAATTACAATGCCAATAATTTTATAAATGAACAATATTTTTATTAAAAAACTGAATATATAGTTAATTTTGAACACTAAAAATAGCTGAGAAAAAAATTAAATAAGGCTTCAAAAAATATTCAATCTACGAATAATTTTAATTTTACATTTATATGTTTTAAATTGTTATTCACTTACGAATTCCTTACGATAAATTATTTAATGTTCAAATAAAAATCCTAATATTAGGTCTACGAACATTAAAAAGGATTCAAGGAAGCTATACAAAAAATGTAATACTTAAGTAATTTACATAGATTTTCCAGATGTAAAATTCTTAAAATATTTATAGATTTTTTTATATTTTTTCAATGTATTATTTAAGCATTATAATATGTTTTTAACTAATTGCCCTTTGGCACATGTGAAAAACTCCTGAAAGCGTCAGAGATGAAGGCACACAGGATTAAATCATTATTTTTTACAGTTCTCTACGAAGTGGCGAGAACGTAATTATTCATTTTTATAATTAAAAAATTAATCACAAAGCCATACAAAAACTATTCGTTAGGCAAGGGTTTTTTAACATTATCCATAAAAATGTAAAATCAAGGACGCACTAAAAGAATAAATATAAAATTATAAAAAAATAAAATTTAATTATAATTTTAATCGTTTAAGTAAATATATAAAGTGTTATCATGCACATATTCTCAAAAATAATTAAATATAAAATAATTTAAAATTCTAATAAATTATAATTAAAAAATCAATCGTGAGACGGTCCGCTAGCAACTGAGTTACACCCACACACGGTCAACGTGTTTATATTATAATATATATTAAGAATATTGTAAGTAACATTATTGTAAATTTTGAAATATAGAAAATGATACGTATTGGTATGAAATAATTCATATACTAAAGGCATGCCTTAAAAAAACCATTACATTTTAATGTAAGAAGCACCAGTATTCATTAATCTGATTCTATTCATTTAGAAGAGTTATGAAGCTCTTTGGAAAGCAATAAATATTCAGTTTAACGACGAGCTGAGATAATATTTTGGCATTTGTTTATGCAATAGGACCACCTAAAGATATACTAAAGGCATGCATTGACCAAAATGCAGATAGAAAAGAATAAAACGGTAAACTATTTTAAACTCAAATACTATTCATATAATTATTGCAATAATTATATTACGTTTATTTACATGAAAATAAATATGAAAAGGCGTATCAGAAATCGGTTACACAGGTAATTTAAAGGGATATGTGCCAAGTAACTACAGAAATTACAAAATTTTAATTATCATGCAAAATTACGAGTTATGAATCATTAGATCAGAGCCTTTGCCTTTCTTTTATTTTCACAGACCCCTATCCCATTTTCCCCCCAGTATTCCAGATTCATGTTTTGCTTTAAAAAGTAAATTGGAAAACTTATGTCGCACATCCAACACAGACAAGACAACTATTTTATTTTGTGGACCTGTCTTACTATACATACATCACCTATTAGAAAATCAGATGGCTTTATAAATTTTGAGCATTATTTAAATTTGAACAAAAAAAATGAAAAAATAGACTGTTAACCGTAGACTTTTCGCTAGGTATCTGAAAACCAAAATTGGACAAATTTTGGATTTCATCTATCAAACCAAACCGCATAAACTATTAGTACTACGCCAATGTTATCTACGTATGCTACGGCTGATTTCTATACTACGTTTGTATGTCGAAACGTAGAAACGTAGAGGCGGAGCGGTGAGGGGAAAAAGCGAAACAGTTGATTTTGGCGCAGGCTCTCTGCGTATAAAGCTCTGGTTCGGCGTGCTTTTCGCTGTCAGTATTGCCGCGCGATACCTACTGGACGCACGTTATCAGTTCAGGCCAATTTTAACCGTTTTTTTGGCCAATTTAAAAATTTTATTTTGTTGTTAGTTTTGTATCTTATTGCGTTCTAAAAGTGCCTTTGATTTTTAACACGTAAAGGTAAGTGGATACAAAATTGTTTGTGGTCATTATAAAACAAAAAAAAAGCCAGAACCCAACCGAAAACTTAAAATTTTTAATAGTACATAATCTATAACTTGGGGTCAATTAGTAGGTTTTAATAAAATAAGTGGGATAATGAATATTTATAAAATCGTCAATAAGAGTAATAAAAAATCCTAAAATCGTTTCTCTGATTATTATTTTTTGAATATTATTTTTCAATTATCGGAATATTTAACTTGGAGTTACGTATAAATTATAATCAGTTATGTATAAATTATAATCAGTTCATGACACTAAAAATAACTATGCCTAAAAGGTGTATTTTGGCCTAAATAAATATTTGTAAATCAACAGGTCAGTTTCCAATTAATAACGAAAAATATTTATTTCATAAAGACTGTTGAAAAATTAAGCAAGCTTTTAAATTAGTTGAATGAAAATTATTTATTAAAACTATCGAAAGTTATTGTAGTTTTTATTAATTTTCCTAACATCAGAATGCAGCAATAAATCATATAAACTATAAAATCCAAGATGTACGTTTTCTAAAAAAAAATAGAAACATGAATACAACTCATTTACAGTTTTGAAAAGTTTCTTGTCTAAGGTAAAGTTTTACTCAAAATAAATATCTATTCTGAAACTACTATTTTTTTTATTAAAGTTTATAGACTCTAACAATCGGAAAATTTAATACTGAAAAGTTTTATTTCCGTTTTTCGTTTGGATTTATATAATAAAAGTCAGAAAATACTAATATGTGGTAATAAAACCAGCGGATGAAGCTTTATGTGTCGGCCAGAAATTGTGGTGTACATTTCTAGAGCAGAACTTTTGCTAACTACCGAAAACTGGCCGGTTGAAAAACTTTTTTCATATGTTAGAGATTGATTGAATTAGTAACAGCTTAATAAGTAGTTTTGAAACAAGGATTAAATATTAAGTTAATGGCAAAAGTTATATAATTACAGATTACATAAATAGTAATAGAAAAACTAATAAAAAAAATAGAAACTAATAGTGTATAAACTTGAAAAACTATAAATATTTCGCGTTACATTTATAAATAAATAAAAATGCTAATAAATATTTGAAATATAAATTCTCAAAAAAAATTAAAAACAAAATTCCTAAGTAAATATGGAAGTGTCCAATGTAATATCAAAACTACAATCATTTTAATGCTATAAATCTATAGAAGATAAACATTACAAAAAATAGACATTTTGCTAAATTATGAAGAATAAAAAGTTTAAACAATATGCTAAACGAACAAGCAACTGAATAAAGTTTCAGTGTTGAAACTATAGATAGTTCTAATTTAATTTTTTTAACTCTCAGGCCAATTGCAAATTGTATGTACTTTAACTTTGTTTCAATGTTCAAATTGTTAATTGCTTGTATAAAACCCTAGTGAAATAGTTTTGTGATAGTTATACAAGTGCTTTTTTTTTTCATTAATGACAGTCTCGACGTAGACTGATACGTATGGATTTAATAAACTTGCAGGTTTTAATTACACAGTTTTTTAATTGGTGTTAATAATTCATATACATCTCGACGTCGATCAAAAAAATCTGAATTATATATATATATATATATATATATATGTGTGTATGTGTGTGTGTGTGGTGTGTGTGTATGTGTGTGTGTTTACCTCCAAAATAAAGACAATTGCCAAGAAAATAATTAAGCAATACAATCCATGTACAGCAAATATAAATAAGTATAGGTTCGTGTTGTGTATATATGCACATACATGCATATGTTTCATATAATTGTATACATATATGTAAATGTAATTAATTATCGATGTACATTTATATGCACATATATATGCAAGCAGAAATAATTTAAGTCTATATATCTTGAATCAGTGTACTCTACATTGCTAGCACATCAATTTCCCGCAAATGTCTACGAATCAATTTTATTCCAATCTCAATAGCAACTCTAACCGCTGTTTGCTCTTGTAAAACTACTTCCCACATACAACTACACATGTAGAAATAGTTTCCGTAAATATTATGTTTTTTTGCTCTAACTACACCTGAAGGGTAGTATCAAGCCTAGGGTAGGTAGTGCGGAGAGTCCTGCGCAATGCAGTTTTCGGCAGTGTTGTATTATGTCAGCGGAAACAATACATACAATACTCAATTGTAGTTATATATTTAGTGAGTCAATACAATTGTAATTTATAGACATATTGATAATCATGTGCTTTCTGTGATATAAGATTTAAATATGAAGGTAGGTCGAATGAGATTCGGGATTATTCAAGTGTAAAACACCACGTGTGATGGGCAAAGAAACAAAAGGAAAACAAAACATAACCTTTGGGGGGTTGTTAAGAGTTGAGAGAGTTCAAACCATTACGAATTTATATTGCACGCTGTTTTAATAGGAGTTTCTGGAAGTTGGAAATATAGTTACGGAAATATTGTTTGTTACACTATATACAAACGCAGATATAAATATGTATTTAAAATAGGGTAGAGCGGGACTTAAAGTAAAAAAGTCCACCACCAATATCTCAAAAATGAGAAAAGTTAAGAATTTTTTGACAACAATATTTGAGAGTAGAGGGGAAAAAATGTATAACCAGACATCACCTTATTTTTTACGACGTCGCTATCGGGAGATAAACGGCAAAGTTAGAAAATCCTTAACACAAGTATTTTCTTTCGTTATCAGTTTTTTTGGTTGTGAGCACTGTTGTTTAATTTACGAGTTTATAAGATGCATTCAACAGTGTTATTTATATAAACTCTAAAAAAGCTTATACGTGGGTAGGGCTAAAAAGGCCAACTGCACCTTTACCCTGGCAAAGTTGTAAACAGTAAAAAAATCAATTTTACAAAAAATAAATTATATAAATAGATATTCCAATTCTGGTGATTAATATTTTTGACTAAATACCAGATTAAGGTTATATAGAGTGTGATTTCTATTAAAAATGCATCCATGAAATTTATATTTTGTCTTAGTTGAATAACTTAGATATCATTTTGTAAAATCCTTTCAAAATAGCATATTAGACCAGTTTGGCCCTGGACCCATATGGCGTAAAAATGACCAGGTTACAATTTTTTGAAAAATAGCAGAAAAACACATTTTATCGATTATGATTTAGCTGGAAATTTTACTGATCATAGTCAGATATTAAAATAAGAAATTAAGACTATACGTACAGTTGATAATGCTCAAAAACTAAAACTTGTAATTAGTCTAGTGACAGTTATACAAATGTACTAATGAAATTTGTACAAATGTACTAATTAATATACTAATCATTGTACTAATTAACATATTAATTAATTTGTACAAATGTACTAATATAATTTGTACAAATGAACTAATGTAATTTGTACAAATGTATTTATTTTTTTCACTTGATGTACTTTTCAACGTAGGCCGAAACTTGCGGACTTTATAAATTTGCAATTTTTATTTATAATTTTTATATTTAATTGCTGTCATATCAGAATTAATTTTTTCCAGACATAACATCTGTTATAAAATCGTGTAAAAAACGCGACGAATTTTAAGTGCGACAATTTGAGCATTGCATTCATTCATAAAGTGATTTAAAGTGATATTTTTTTGAGATATTTTATATTATCCAAAGAAAATAATAATTTTAGTATTTGTTGAAAATTGGATTTTTATTTATTGAATCTAACTTGAAAATATCAATATCATAAATGCAGTTGGTATGTTTTGAAAGGGCTATATATAGGGCATTGATCTTAATATAATAATATAAAAGATATCTATTGAATAAAATACGGAAAAAGCTCACTAATCCGACACTTTCATAGACCGGCATCTCCAATAATCTTTACTAGGCAAATTTTTGAAAAAAAAATTGATATTTCTAGTATCAACTATTAAAACTTGATTAACTTTTTCACTATAATGCAGTATCCGAACGTTCACTCTACATTTCACTTGTGTACCCAATATTGTTTTTCTCTTAAATATATTTACATACAATTTTAAAAAAATTAAAGTTTGAGACCTTTATATGTGTTGTTATAAAGGTAATTACAAAGGGCATTTCTTACAACCTGACAGATAACGAAAAACATGTCGCTTTTCAAACGATAATTGCTCTTTTACGTGTTTCCATTCGATAATGCAACTTATATTCCTAACATTTTTATATTCTAGTTACAGTTGCGGTTCATTTTCGTTTATTGTAAATATTCTGTATATTATCTTTTATATCCCCATTTTATTATATTTTTATAAACTGTGCTCGGAATCTTTATGATACATGGGATTGCTCATATTTTTTCTCGGTCAGACGATGACATTAAATATTTATAAGTTAGTCAGATGTAGACAATGTTATATATGAAGGTGTCAAGCCAAAAAGGGAGTTATAACATAAATGCCTTTGGCATTAAATAAATTTTTCATGAAAATGGTAGAATGAAAATTAATTACTTATCAGGGTATTAACGATATAGTTGAATCTTTTGAGTATAAATCTTTTTTTCTCCAAACAAATTATATCACATATTTTTGCCAATTTGAGTTCCTGGGAAAAATCAATCAGTACGACACAACACAAATATATTTTTCCCGTCCATAGATATTGGATATTCATATATCAGAATTAAATATTCATAGTATTCCGATTAACATGAAAATGTTTTTCGTATATTTCCTCGTGCTTTCTTAATTGCGACATGAATGTGGTGTTTTAGAATCACAGGTTTTCTAATCTAAATGGAAACTCGGAATTCTCGGAATAAATTATACGTTTAAAGGTTAAGAAAATACGTGAATCATTGTGAAAAGATTTTATGAAACTTTCGGAAATATCTCAGGGTATTCTTTATAGCTAAGGAAGTTGAAAGTACAATGAACACCTAAATTCTGTATCCATATGCAAATTATAAAAGATAATTGAATGACTTGGTGCACTTGTGAAAATCATCTTCTGGTCAGAGATAATATGAAACTATTAGTGAAATGATAGTAATGCTCCCAAATGTGATCAAATTTAAATTTAATAATCATACAATTACCAAATTTAGTAAATTATTTTTCATCATGAAAGAAATTCTTAAATTGAGCATATAATTATACTGAAGCATAAAAAATTACAACAATGTAATGTGATCATCATAATACTAAAAAATTGAAATAGCTACTTTAGACGCCTTTATATAGAGAATTAGGTATATCTCATACTTTGAAAGAAAAGTTTAATGAAAATTTGAGAGGATACATGTATCAATTTAACAGTACTTGTTAACAATAATAATTAATATAAAATAGTTAAAATTTTTATTCATTTTTATTTGCAGAAAGTAAGATAACACGTTCCTAAAATTGTTGTTAATATCATATATTATTATAAAAAATGGTGTAATTAATGTTTCAACTATTTTAATTATGTAATTATTTTTTAATGATTGTATTTAACGTGTTGTTACTTTATTTTTATAAAAATAGTAATTTTTCCCATATTTCATTGTAAGTAATTTCAATTCTAAAAAGGTCCCTTTACCGTATTGCCTCCTTCGTTGCGTGTGCCATTACACCTAAACTAGCTTGTGGATTATAGCCACGATATGAATGAATTTCATGCGAGGAAAATCGAATTGAAAACTTGAATATAATATGTGAAAACGCGGACTGTGTGTTCTTATACCGATGTTGTTAAATCGGGGTTAGCGACATTGACGCCGCTATAGCGACCACAATTCTATACCGGAAAATCCTTTGTCGGATTCGCGTACTTTTGGTCGAAATTCAGCGGCGATTACGGGCCAACTATCGTGTGTACGTAGTACATGTGAGATTTATGAGTGGATTAGTGAATAAGGGACTTTGGGATATGTGAAATAGTGGGTTAAATGTTGTTTAAAATAATCAGGTAATGAAACGAAAATATCCGGGAAATAATAGATCGTTTTCTATTGGCCTTACTATTTCCAGCTTTTGCATTGTTGAAGTAAAAATCCGTACAAATGCAACGGAAGTGCGTTACGGCAGATAAGATAAGAGTCGAGTGCCAATGATTCGTCATTCGCTCTCGATGATATCATTTCTATACGGGTCGATTGTGATTAGTCGTCGTGTATGTGAATAGAGATTTGTCGTTGTATGCATACCGGCATCAACGTTATATGCGTACCGATAACAACAAGGTAATCGGCATAGATAAATAAACATTTTAAAGTTACATTGTAGTACAAATCTTGATTTAATAAAAAATGCCTTAATCAGAAGAATATTTTACCCTGTTCCTTGAAAATAATAGAACAAATTAAACATTTGGCCGTGTACTAAACGTAAGTTTATTGATTAGAAATTAATTATATATTATTCGTAGTTTCTATACATCTTTGAAGTTATTGAAATGGAAAATATTTTTTAGGCAAAACAGATATTACAGCTGTTCAAAAAATGAGATTATATCGCCAGCAAAAAAAGTAAAAAAATACAAGCAGTCAATGAATGGTTGTTAATTTTAATTACTTGAAGTTCTTCAAATAGAATTACATGATGAGTGAAGTTAGTTACGATTGTACCATGACCCTGACCGTCTAGACGAGGTCGTGAGTTCGAACCTCGCTCTGGATAATTTGACATCATGCAGTAGCGATATCCATTTTCCTAGATCAAAAATTATGTTCTCAATTGGAAATATCCCATTTCGAGCACTGAGGTGTGGGATGGCAATGGAAAATCCTTCACACTAATCTTCCTTGAATCGAGTTGGGGCAGTCCTAGATCCATTAATACTCCATTATTACCCTAATGTTTTCTTCATCATATTGGTATTTACGTGCTTCTAGATTTTAACATATTTCCATGTCCTTTTATATCCAATGTTCTAAATTACATTATTTATTGAATACTCCTTTTTATTTCACAAATTTTCTATAATCTGATCTATTCAATGTTCTACCTCATGTTGTATTTTACATACTTCTTTATTTTTATATACTTTTTGTGTGCTATTCTATTCAAAGTTCAAGTAAATTAATTCAATACATTATTCTTAATACAAGTATATCCACTTTTGTACCTCTTACACCAAGAAAATGGCATTGAAAGCACATTTTTTTATTTTTTTTTTTAAATAATAAAGTCCTGAGGGACAAGCTGTCATCATAATTACGAAACAACATACACCTTCCTAGTTTATTCCATAATATTTCTCACCTTGTAATAATTATTTTTTACTTATATGTATGTTTTAAGTAATGTGATCCAAATGATGATTTTTGTATTTGTTTCACGCTTATTTATATTTATCTTATTATATAATACCAATTAAAATTTGTAATAACTATAATTATTTACTATACACTTCCATTAATAATCAGATTCATTTACATCAGCTCGTAAATAGAAGAAGAAAATAATTAATATAATTGTTGTCATGATTCACAAGTATCATGTTATTGAAATTTTCTCGGAAATTTTCAATATTCAGATTTATACTAGACATAATTTTCCATTGCAATGAATAAAAAAAAATCTAGTATTTTTATGCACAAATTGTTTCTGATTTCTTAAAACCGTCTAAAGAGTTGATGTGTATATACAATGTCTCAGTCACTATTTCATTTTTTTTGTGTCCTCTGAATTGCCTTTTTATAGCAATATTCATATAAAATGATTTTTTTTAGAAATCCTACTTCGATTTGTCCTATTTTCTTCTTAAGAATGTAAAAACTACTTAATCATTTATAGATCATAAAAACCAACTAATTTAGGTAACTATTTTTAGATAGACGCACCCTAAACAAATAATGGTCAAATATCTGCCCATTTATTATAGGGCGTTTTATCAAAACGACAGTGAGATTTAAATAAATACAAGATAGTATAATGGATTTCGAGCATTAGAGTCAAGTTCCACTATTTTTATATAATTTTGATTAATAGTTTCAGTTCTATCATAAATACTGAATTATGCATGAAAGTATAAAAGTGTCTGTTGAAATATGGGTCATTCTGGGAATGGGTGTAACCCGATCTTGAACGTTTTGTAAAAAGCACAATAGTTAGGGGTTGAATTATTTCGTATGTGACCTATTTAAAGATACACGAACATATGAAGTAATAAAATGTCTCAAAATTTAAAAAAAATCTCAATATTTCAAATATTTTTTGAAACAAAATTATATAAACAAAGTGCTATCGAATAGTTTAAATAAAATAAAAGTTATAGCAAGTATCAGAACGTATAAAATCCTATACATAGTATTTATTTAATATGCGGAAATGTTAAATTCTGAAAATAATTGCTATCAAATTTATTGCTCATAATTTCATAAACCCATGCAAAGTCCTAATTATGCAGACAAATCCTTTAACTTTGCATGTTTGTGAGATAACACTTCACATTAACTTTTCGCTGAAAATTAAATTAGAGTAAGGTAAATTCGTCCTACTAAGTGTGTGACAATAAAATTTTCCTTTAATCAAAAGTTTCACACTCTCGGATTAACTCGTTGAATTTAATTTATTTTTAGCCCAAGTTACAATACATTTTTCACAGCAAGAAACCCCGAAAGTTATATGAATAGTTAAAACTCAGGGTAAGAGAATCATGAATACTATAGTTGGACAATACGATGAACACTAAAGTTACGAACTACTATATGAATATTTATGGTAAATTGTAAGACTTTTCATGAAATTTGTTAGAAAATGATTTATTTAATGAAGTACCAGTTAATGATTATTACAAAAATCAGAATTACCATCTTGACCATTAATTTCCATGCCATGTTACTATTACTATATTAAATTTATATCAATATTTCATATTACATCGTCGTGTGTCTGTCGTAGACACCTGGCTCATCCTTAAATAAGTTAGGGACTTGGAAACATACACGATATGGAAATCTGTCATCTAAAGCAGAGAAATCCATTTCGTATTTACAAAGCAAAAGGATTTTCATTTTTATAAATTCATATGAATTTTCTGCCATTCATTCAAATTTTATATATTCTATTATCTTGTTATAAAGTATGTATAACGAACAAGAGAGCAAAAATAAAATATTAGTTGGGAGCGAAATTGTTTTCCAATATCACTTTTATGGTGGTGGATTTTCAAGCAATTTGCATGGTAATAATTTAAAGTTGGTTTGAATTAAATATTTTTATGGACCGTTTATATAAGAATGAAATTTTATATAAAATGGATAATGTGTTTATGAACTCTACGGTTTGTAGATGATACTTTGAGAATATTTACAAAGAAAAATACTATTTTTTGGATTGAATATAAAAATGAAGTAATAGTTGAAATTGAAAAATGAAATAATATTGTCAATTCTCATACTATTCTTATACGTTTCGGCACTTGATATGTCTCATAATTTAACGAATAATACCAGAAAGAATTAAACGGAAAGTTAACACACTTTTCATGTAAAATTCTAATTAACATAATGTCGAAATTCATAATATAATTGTAATAATTCGGAAAAATTCGTTACATTAAAAAAATTCTAGCTAAAATGAGTTAATGCTGTTTTTATTACCGAATTATTATTTTTTTTTAGTTCAAATATGTGCTATGAAAACAAACTCTTTTTATATAAAACAACAATTATCCCAATCTGGACATACGGAATTGAGCTACGGGCGTGCGCAAGAAATTCATAAATAAAAAAAAATCAAATAGCGCAATCGAAAATTTTAAGATGCATTGTGAAGGCACCCTGGTATATTACAAATGACACCCTACATAAAGACCTAAAAATTAAAACTATTAATGAAATGATAAAAGAAAGAGCAAAAAATATCACGAAAAAGTACCAGGTCACCCAAACATATATTTAAAAGAATTAAGCGAGGAATATCATACTCGAATATTGAAAAAAAATGGCCATACGATCTTAAATAAAATGTCAAAAAATAAAAAAATAAATATCTCATAGGAGATAATCTGTTAAATGCATTTATACCCAGCATATTGTCTTAAAAAATGTATATTATTTTGATTGGCAATAAAACTATATATATATTTTTGAATATTAAAATTTTTTGAGTAAAAGTTTCCAGAAAACAATTAAAGAAAAATTAGCACTTAGTATGAAACTAATAGTATGCATATAAATAATTATAACTCAATAAAATGCAACCTTTTGGCTATTTATTAACTTCACACGATTTAATATAAAAATAATAATAATAATATCCTATAATTATTTTAATAATTCGATCAATTACACTGCAATTAAAAATGTAAATTCCTTAGTAGTGTGAAAATTACAGTATTCGCAAGACACTATGTACCAATAAATCATAATATTAATTGCATACGTTTTATGCAATTTTCTGGTCGAGTGAGTTGTTCGACACGCGTCGTGTGATATGGCCGAAACTGATTAAATATTTATCACCTAGTTCTAGAAGCAAGATGATTCCAGTAGGTTTAAACAGGGAAATGAATAATTCATAAAGACACTGGTCCTGGTAGCAGGACTTGATAAGATATTACGACATTCTATTAAAAAGTAAATAACGAACATTACGGCCCGAGAGTCTCCTTAATGTCTGCACTCACTTGTTTAAATAATGTACTTTTTCCGTGAGATACATAATTTATCAATCCTTTTTAGTATTATCACTGTATCATGATGAATGAAGCGGAATGGATTCGGTACAAGAACAGATAATCCTGCTTATGGAGTAAAGGATACCTTTGAATATACGAGAATATAGGGTATTTGTTGTACATATTTAAGGATAATACTTAGAGCTATAGACTAGGAATCAGAAGTTTCAGATTTGATACCCGCCACAAAATTTCCACTTGGATAGCAATATGTTTCCAAGGGAAAATATCCCTCCTTGGAATGACTGCACAAAACAAAACCATCTGTATTCCAAAATTGTGATTACAAATTCATCACATAAAAATTTGACAAACCGTTTGGTTGCCATCTATAAAGCAATAACCACCAATATCAGCAATAAGAACTCAATAATTTTTAGAGAGCTAACCAACGATTTTCTAACCAATCTTTAATTGGTACAGTTTTATTATTAGAATTTTGCTAATACTAAAGATACATTTTTACATCCAAGTCAGAGAAGAGCTATTTTCACTTGAAACAGGTGATCACTTACTGCTTGATATAGGGCTAGCCTATGTCAAGCAGTATACAATATAAAGTGGTTATCTAACTGTGGTTACAATGCCAACATGAACAAAAATGAAAAAAATAGTATAAATTCAACTAAAAACTCGATTAAATTAATTCAAAAATTTTAATAGCAATTTCTAGTAAGAAGACAATATTAAAGTAAAGCGTGCGGATTTTCTTGTAAATTATTTTTCTCTCGATATCCGTAGATGAGAAATTTATATCCTTAATTAAAATCATCTATTTATAACAAGAGTGTTATATGTAGTGATTTTTTTAGAATAAAAAGATTTTGTAATAAATCACACCTCTTAAAACTGCTTATTGCTTCAACTTTATTTTATGCTCAGAAAGATTTTAATTGACTTTGAAAATTATTAGATAAATGAATGATTTAAATTTCTTGATTGATAGTAAATCCATTAAATCAATACCTTCTAACGTTAAAAAAAACGTGAAAAATAATTTTACAAACAATTTGGAAGCGTTAAAAAAAAGTTGAAAAAAATGATCTAATTTTTTGAGTTTTATCTCATTTTTGGTAAAATTAATTACAAGTGAAATAGTGCGAATCAAATAAAAAACTTCCAACTAATATAAGATTAAAAAATATTTCTGCAAAAAAGTAAAAGTTGCAACAAAAAAAATGATTTAAATTTATACCTTATTTCTTGCAAAATTAATTTCAAGTGGATTGAAATTTTTTTATAGAGTTTTTAACTTTTAGTTACTATAAATACTGCCTATTTAGGGTACATATTTCATTTTAATTTATGTTCTCTGGCGCATAAAAAAACGGTTATATCAATAAGAGAGTAAAAAATACTTTTTGCTCTTGAATAAATGATTGCAATTTAATATTAAAAAAGTGTAATTTAAAACAGAATGATTTTAACGCTACTTCTTTATTAAGAATTCTGATCTCGTTTGCAAATCTAATTCCTCTTGGGAGTTGGCATAAATCAAATGAAAACGCTATAGTTGATTTAAAATTTATCGCATATTTATATTTAATAGGTAATAAACATTAATATAGATTATTTGAAAGATCGCTTAATGATATAGATTATTTGAAAGATTGCTTAATAACACGCAAAAAATCTAATCAATAAAAATATATTCCTTATTTATTGCAACAAGCATATTAATATATTTTGAAAGGCTTCAAAGTAGGTGATGAAAAATTCGTTAAATTATTCATCAAATAGGAAAGCTAAATCATGTGCAAAATATAAATTTTCCAAAGTGATTCAAAACCATGTCACTATATCAAAAATCTATGAAATCAAGTATGAAATTTAGGTGCAACATTGTGACCTTAATCGATGTTAAAGGAAAGGAAAAAAAGATAAAAGTCGTTGAAGTGAAAAACTTTCGTTCCAAGAAAAACATTTTCTTTGTTACCGCAATAACAATTTTAGGCAACCGGAAAAATCATACAGTAAGAAAAAATATCCAGACAAACATGAAATAGAGAAAATGATCACTAATTTAATTGAATCAAATAAGATTAACTATTTCCTTGCAAGTTATAAGAAATATGGAAAATTTAGTCTGTCGGGAATAAAATAAGAAATTAAATAATCATGGATTTTAATGAATCGAATAAGATTAACTGCATATCCTTGCATGTTGCAAAAAAGGTCGTTTCAAATAAATTTTCAAAAATATGATATTGTAATGAATTATATTCTGATTACCGATCAAAACAATATCTGCCAATTTCCACGTGCTCGATTAAATATTACAAGTATCAATAATTTTACGTTAAATCTTGCAAAATTCAAATGAAATAAATGTTTTGAAAACCTCCATATCCAGTTACCACGTGTATCAAGAACGTTTAATAAAATGCATTATTATCATTCATTATACAATAATATATTCATATTAGCTGAAGATCGGGTTATATTTTTCATACATTGTAATTAAATTTGTGACGCAAGATAGAATTAATAAAGAAGAAAATCTTTTAGCCTTTCGAATGAATACAGAAAAAGAAAATTAATTATGAAACAAATAGTATTAAAATAGTTGTGGAAATGATAGATTACCTTTATGAACCATATAATCTATTTTTTTAATGTATTGGATTATCCGTTGGTTGAATTATGAATGATGAAAATGTTTGTACAAATTTTTGAGAAAGGTAAGAATTTTAAATAATTAAAAAAATAACTATATACTATAGGCTATGTAAACATTTATATTTAAAAAAAGGAATTTGTGAAATAAAATGTTTGACATTTCTTTTAATAAAGTTTTCCACGTTGCGAGGACAAGGTCGTTAAAGTTTTCTGTGGTTTTCAAGCATCGGTTTTTATATGAAGACACAATAAAATCAAGTTCATTTTGAAGAATAATTAAATATATGTGTAAAATAATTTTGAAAAAGGCTCAAAAAGCTTGTGTGATTTTTCCAGAACCTTATGAAAACTGGTATACAGATGTGTAAGTTTTTTTGGGTGTATAATTCTAGCAAATTTAATTTACAAAATTGATTATATTGATAATTTTGGAACCAAATGTTAGACACATAAAATTTGATAGATTATTAGAAATTTATAAACGTGATTGATGTAACATGAATCAATCATCAATGACAAATCAAAATTAACTTGGAATTCACTGGCTAAATTTCCAATTTATCAAGTTCATAAAACGCTAGTTATAGGCAACAAACGATAATATTAAAAACAATTGTGAAGAAAGACATAGTACAACCAAAAATTTAATATTGTGAAAAACTTTTTTTTAGTAATAAATAAAATCAAAAACGTAGAAAGTATTGATTATTCTAATGAGTTCTTCAACGGGGCTATGCATATACCTACTTATTTCAAATCAAATGCAAAAATTAATCGAAAAGAAGAAAACTTTGAAACAATTCTACAAAATTCAAAAAAATTCGTCCAAAATTTTCGATATTTTCCTAAAGTCCTAAATTCTCAAGCATTACAATCGAACAGAAGAACTAATTTGAAGCATTTCTACAATATGTCCAAAATTTCAAAATGTTGGATATTTCTTACATAATTGTATTAAAAATTTACAAAAAAGTTCATAAATTTCCAAGCACTACAATTGAACATAAGACGTAATTTGAAGCATTCCCAAAATGATTCCGAAATTTCCAAGAACTGCTTACTTGTGACAAACAATGAAATAAAAAAAATTACTACTAAAAATATACTACCAGAAAATTATATGCATAGCTGGGCATTAACTCGTTAATCCGTTAATCGTTAATTAACGAAGTTAACATTTTGATTAACGGATTAACTTTTAAGTTAACTTTTAAAAATGTTAACGGACACGTTAACTTCCGTTAAAATGCGAGAAGTCCGTTAATCGTTAATCCAATGCCTACTATTTACCGCACGGCACAGCTTTAGCCAATGCCTTATTAAACGGCATAGAGAAAAGATTTGGACTACTCCTGAATGATGAACAGTGCCAACTTGCCGCGGCATTTCACCCAAAGTTTCGGTTAATGTGGCTGGAAACGTATGACAGCAGTAGAGAGGATGCAGTAAGAAAATGCACGGAAAAAAGGTAGAAGATGCCTTATGGCAAGAAGCAGCGAAAAATTCGAAGGACAGAGATAGTTTAAGTGGCGGAGGGAGCAATGCGAGTAACAACGATGATGACGAGGAGGAAGACTTTTTCAATTCTGTCACTCAGTCTATAGAAAAACCAAAGAGCTACAAACTCTTTAAAGAACTAGCTGTAAGTGGAATTCTGTCTTAAGGCAATCAAGGCATCGTGCCTTAAGGCAAATTGCTGGAACTTCCCGTACCAAAAATTATTATTTTTTTTAAAACGATTAACATTTTTGAAAAAAAATTACTTTGAAAGAATAAGATTTTTGAGAAACTATAAATTGGACAAAAAATAACTTTTTTTTTGAAAAAAAAATTTAAAAAATAAAAGATTTTTTTTTAATTTTTTTTTTTTTTTTGAAAAAAAATATTTTTAACTTCCCGTAGGGTAAGTTATTGTAATGGGCCGAAAATCGGAATTGAAAATTTTAACATTTCTCGACGTTTTGAAGGTTTCTGAACGTTTTGGCATACCTCAGAAAAAATGGATGTGTGTGTGTGTGTGTGTGTGTGTATGTATGTATGGATACAAATTTCCAGTCACGTTTTAGGGCGCACGGATCAACCGATTTGAATGGTTCAAAAAACATTCGATTCCTATTGATTGGGAAAAGAGCTGATTAGTTTTTGGCAAAGGCAGGTCCAGCCGTTTCGGAGATACGGAGCAAAGAGTGCAGAAAATTAAAATCGAATTTTTGAGAGAACGGAGTATCCGATTTGAATGATCTAAAAAACATTCAATTAGTAATGATTGGGAGAAGTGCTTATTAGTTTTTGGCAAAGGCAAGCGTAGCCATATCGAAGATACGGAGCAAAATATGTAATAAATGGCAGTTTTTGAGAGAACTAAGCGTCCGATTTAAATGATTCAAAGAACTTTTTGCTTATCTTAACAAAATAATTGATTTTGGAAAAAAAAAATTTGTTCCAATTTCTTTTTTTTTTTTTTTTAGTTTTTTGTATATCGAAAATATTTCAGATTTTTAATTCTGAGTATAGTTCTAATATACTTTTCAAATAATTTCAACTCTGCAATTCAGTTTATATAATTCTCAAATATTAGACAATGTTACAATATTTATAATAATCTATTTGAAAACATTCAGTATTCCTGGAACATTTCGTTACGGTACGGGAAGTTCCAGCAATTTGCCTTAAGGCACGATGCCATAATTGCCTCAAGACAGAATTCCACTTACAGCTAGTTTTTCTTTATTTTGACATATTGTGGAAGATCTGAACTTTTTTTCAAAGCAATCGTACTGCTTTAACTGTATAGGGACAAAATATAAAGCGCCGCGTCGCTGTCTAACGCATAAGCATTGGTACGGAACCCATAGGAATGTTAACAAAATGTATACTTATTGTTAAAATCTCTATAAAATATCTGATAATTTGATGTGCATATGTCTAATGATCATTTTTGACCGCCAAATGGCCCATTTTTTTACTTTTTTCTCCATATCTCCGAAACCGCTAGACCTACCTTCATGAAAATTTTATCGATTCCTTATCTTGTTCTCTTAAAAACTGAGTTACCGTTTTCGGCACTTTTTGTCCCGTATCTTCGGAACGGCTAGACCTGCCTTCGCCAAAAACTAATCAGCACGTCTCCTTATCAATACAAATCGAATGTTTCTTGAATTATTCAAATCGGTTGATCCGTGTTCCCGAAATCGTCGACGAAAATTTGTATCCGCACATACATACACACACGTACATACATACATACATACACACACACACACACACCCATTTTTTCTAAGGTATGCCAAAATGTTCAGGAACCTTTGAAACGTAAAGATATATAAAAATTTTCATTTTCAATTTTTTTGCGATTACTATAACTTGCCCTACGGGAAGTTAATAAGTTTTTTAAGTTCACTAACGCAACGATATAAAAATGTAATTTTACACATATTAACGGATTAACGATTAACGTTAACTTGCGTTAATTCTTCCGAAATGTAACGCTTTAACGTTTAACGAAGTTAACTTTTTTTGTAGCGGATTAACGATTAACGAAGTTAACTATTTGATTAACGGTGCCCAGCTATGATTATATGAAACGTTTTCCAAAAAGAAACAGAATCAAATATGTATATGGCACAGTAATTTTTAATAGGTCTATCCCACTCGTCTTGCATCAAATGCAAAAATTTATTAAACAGATGAGGTCAATTGAAGCATTAAAATTTCCAATATTTTCTATATAATTGTTTTCCAAAAAAGTTTGATGGTGTCTGATATAGTTATCAGTTTCCTTACAATACATGATGGGATTGAAAAACACTATGAGAAAGTCGCAACGGAATGAAGAAGTCTGTCAATTGCGGAAGTCATATACATACATATGATTCCTATAAGCGTAGCTCGGGAAAATGTTGAAGAAAATGAAAAAAGCTTTGTATTTTTAATTAAAATTATGATAAAGGATAATGTATAAAAGCTTTCGAAAGTTTTAATAAAGAGATAATTATTAGAAAAATGTTTTAGCAACGTATCAAGTAAGGTATAGAAATCTTTAGGGTACAAAAACTTTTGTAATAAAGTTATAATTTCTTTAATTTTGTATTATAATTTTGGTTTAATTTCAGATGCCGAACCATACATTAGAACACTCACCGAATGCGGCTTTAAACAAAACCTTACTTGATAAGTATATGGACCTGCCTATACCCGAAAACAAAGTCCAAGCAACTTACATATGGATTGATGGTACTGGAGAAAATGTTCGAGCTAAGGATCGAACGTTGGACTTTATTCCAACTTGTCCTAAAGGTTAGTTAAATTATGAAATTTAACTGAAGCCAGAACGTGGGCAAAAGTTACCAAAACCACCAGGATCAATTCCAATTCCAAGCTTCCATTTCAAAATTATGAATTAATTCTTTATATCCATATCATGTCATGTATAATATACTGAATCCAACATGTGATGTGATGAAGGTGATGAAATAAATCAGAATCATACATATTTATGAATCTGTGAATTTTGTACCCATATCAAAAATATGTTCTAACCAGAAAAAAGTATTAGTCCTTATTATTGAAATTTCAATGTCCATGATAGGTTGTACCACTTAAGGAAATAATTCTGTAATATTGTAATGTAAAATTTTTAGCATTTTCTAAATTTTTATTTAGTTGCCTATTGGCATTATAATTATTAACAATGGCTGAAATTAATAAAATTAGGTATTTTTACGTTTTTCAAAAATATGCAGAAGGTGTTATTAAGGTGCATAATGGCCTTAGCCGTACCTACTAATAAACAACCATATAAAATTCAGCCTGAAGAGATCAATTTTTCTTTTGCTATTGGTTTCCAATTGGAACATAAGTATTCTTATTGGATGCACCTAATTCCGTGGCACATGACTGACCTAATCGGTATTTCAATTTTGAGCAAAAACAATTTTGAGAAAAATTGTATTTATTCATTATTTTTTCAAACTTATCAAAAAACTCTCTAACACGCTCATGAAAACAAGAAATTTTGCGCAGGTATCAACAAGAAATTTTGCGCAGGTATGATTGAAGCAACAAGATGTTTGAAGTTTAAAATTAAAACTACAACCATAAACTTAGAAAGAAAAGTTTACCATTTAAATATGATTAAGGAAAAAATTCTAAAATTATATTATTGCCATAAGAGACCCACAACTTCAAAATATTAGTAAACTTCACAAAAAGCATTTTCTTAATTTTCTGGTTTCATCCTTCTGGACCATATGGTTCCATCCTTCCAACGTTCAACTATAAACGTTTGTTTACTCAACTAAATATGTAGTTTTATTTAATGGTACTAGAAGATGTAATTTATGAATTATTTATCGAACAAAATATAGCCCGGGTTTGGCAACTTTGGCAGTCACTGATTATTACTTGTGCAACTTTACCCTATATGGAGAGAAAAACAACCCCATTGAAAAAGCAGTAAAAATCGAAAACCTGATATTTTGTACGATTGCAACGGAAAGCTTAGCAGATATCTGCTTTTTATGAAATTTATATAAACATTATTTTCAGATCTTCCAATTTGGAACTACGACGGGAGTTCTACGTACCAAGCCTTAGGTAGCAACTCGGACACTTACCTGCACCCAGTCGCGATTTACAAGGACCCCTTCCGTAGAGGAAACAATATCTTAGTTTTATGCGATACGTATAAATATAATCATAAACCCACCGGTATGTAAATGATTGAAGAAATTGAGATTTAATGATACAAAACTAGCAATTTACAATAGTCATAAGTAAGCAATATTGACATCACTTACAATTAGTCCTTATTCAAGTCGTAATGTTAAAAGCAAAAAAATATTTGGGTTTTATAGTATTTTCATATCAAACAGCAAAAAATGAATAACAGTAAACGTGCAAATATTAATTTTGACAAGAATATATATAAAATGCATATGCACTCACCCATTCCTTAACATTTTTCTGCATGGTTTTGCACAATTATTAATTAAATAAAATCTTTGAAAAAGTTAGTAGCTGCATCTCACCACTACAAATTTTAACTAAAAAATTACTAACACATTAAGTAACAACAAATAAATAAAAAGAAATTAATCGTTATTAATATTAACAATGTTATATTACGTGCTACTCTTTGCAATAAAAATTAATGAATGACAGTTCAACGAACAGACATCAGGGGTGTAGGCACGGAGCAGTGTTGCCAACATTGCAACAAAATTAATGTATACAAAAAAAGTTTTTTCAAAAAAACATTTTAAAATTTATAAGGCATTTTGAAGAAAAATAATTTGGTAGTTTATTTATATAGACTTAAATTTTGCTTTAATATTTATTAGGATTTTAATATTTCCATGGATGATTATAAGCATTAAACATTTCCGACGCGTTCGATCCTAATATTAAGAAACAACTTCACTTCGATAAGCTATTAAGTTCTTTTTAAATCTCAATATAAAAGATTTCTTATAAAAAAAATAAATATTAGACAGTGATATATAAATATGTATAATTCAGATTCAAACAAAAGGCACTCATGTCTGGAAGCAGTCAACCGTTGTCCTGACGAAGAACCTTGGTTCGGTATAGAACAAGAATACACTTTATTAGATGTAGACTTACGCCCCCTTGGGTGGCCTAAAAACGGTTATCCAGGACCCCAAGGACCTTATTATTGCGGCGTCGGCGCTGACAAAGTTTACGCTAGAGATATCGTTGAAGCTCACTATAGGTAATAAAATTAATAACATCCCATTAGACAATTTGTTTAATATTATCTTTTTTCCAGAGCTTGCCTGTATGCTGGAATTCGCATTTCTGGTACCAATGCTGAAGTAATGCCAGCTCAATGGGAATTCCAAGTAGGTCCTTGTGAAGGTGTTAGCATCGGGGATGAACTGTGGGTGGCCCGATATCTGCTTCATAGAATAGCTGAAGAGTTTGGTGTGGTAGCAACCCTGGATCCAAAACCAATGCCGGGAGATTGGAATGGAGCAGGAGCTCATACAAATGTTAGCACCAAAAAGATGAGAGAAGAAAATGGAATAATGTATGCGCAAACATAAATAGCATTAAATAGATTATTATTGTTTAAGTAATAAAATATTTATCTCCTCAGTGAAATCGAAAAAGCCATTGACAAGCTTTCAAAATGCCACTTGAGACACATCCAAGCCTATGATCCTAAAGGAGGACGTGACAATGAACGTAGACTGACAGGTCGCCATGAAACCAGTTCCATCCATGATTTCAGTGCTGGTAAGTTCATTTTCCATATTTCATGGTCTTGGCACGTCATTATATGTAAGTTTTTGAGCATATATTGAACAATATTTCTTTTAGGTGTTGCAAATCGGGGTGCCAGCATTCGCATACCACGTGGAGTTGCAGAGGATAAGAAAGGCTATTTTGAAGATCGCAGACCAAGCTCCAATTGCGATCCCTATTCTGTTGTTGAGGCAATTGTTAGAACTTGTCTTCTTAATGAATAAAATAAGTTCTTAATAAGAAGTTGCACATCGCACACTAACCAAAAATTGTTATTAAATCTAACAAATACGTACTCATGTTATCATAACATGTTATTATATATTTAAATACATTTATATTGTACATACATAAAACAATGAGAAACACAATCAAAAATTTAAAAAAAAAATTGTTTTGTTTGTATTATGGCATATTCAATGCATGCCGCTAAAGCGGATTTGTTAAAAATTTATTATATTTTAAGTAAGTTCTTTCAATGATAAGGTAATTCAATTGATATAAAACATTGCCAGTTCATTTCATATCAAATTTAATAAAGATTATATTTAATATTATAAATTGCATTTTCAATTAAATAATGAGTGATAAAATGAATGAAATCTTAACAATGTAACATCTCAAGGGATCAAAATACTAATTATTATAATTTTGTAATATTATTTCACTCTTATGCTTTCATTGCTGCTTTTACTTGTGCTTGCTGAAACTGGTGTTGAAGCTTCTGCAAAGCATCACGGTGTTTATCCTGTTTCTTATCCAGATCTGCAATAAATATAAAAATTGATGTATGAAAATATTATACAAATCATGAGAAAAATCAGCAACTTTATAAAAGTAAATTCTTTAAATATTTAACTAAAATGACATGGAATAGGAAGCCATGCTGAAAGTTCCACAATGTTTTTAAAAAATGTTAAAAGATATTACCAGCAAAAAAAATGTTTTATTTAAAAAAATATTTCTGCAAGAGGTGTATAGTTATCACTTTTCCTGAAGTTTAAAATGTTTGATTAACCTCGAAGAGAAAACCCAGAATTAGATCAATGTAAGAAGTTGCTATAATAAACTGAGAGCAAACAGTTTAAACCGAGCTTAGTTTTTGGGATGGACAAATAAAAATTCATATTCTTGAGATAAAAATATTGAATCTAGTCAACATAAAGAAAAATGTAATAGATCTAATTGTGATCACATCTGTTTATACAGTTATAAAATAAAACACATAAATGATTATTTTGAATAACATAATTGTAAAATTTGATTCAGAATTCATAAAAATATAGTATATAGTGTAGAGTTATCAAAAAAATATTAAAAACAGCCAGAATTCGTTTTTTGATCACAGGCCAAATAGCACATTCAATTATTACCTGTAATAACACCGTTCATTCTATTTAATTCCTTCTCTATATATTCTATTCTCTTAGCTACATTCTGCCTTGATTCTTCTAGATCTTGTTTGATTAGTACAGGTCCCATCAGTTTATAAACCTCAGAATCGCTTTTTAAAATTTTCAATTCTTGCATTACAACTTTATTTTCATTTAATTGACCATCTAATTGCTGTCGTTGTGATATTACTTTCTGATACTCTAAATAATGAAATTAATACATTAAATTAGAAAATAAATTTGTGCACATACCACGATGTAAAAATCCTAACCTTTCTGTGCTGCTTTATATTTTTCTAATTCGTTAGAAAGTTTCTTTTGAATCTCCTCAACCATTTTCATTGGATAAATGAACAATTAATTATCTTATTCGTTATTTAATAGTATTTCAATAATTTGTTAATATTAATAGTAATCGAATGGAGATCTTGGAAGAAAATTGGATCTACTGTCAAATGTCAAATGTCAATGACAATTTGCACTTTGCAGGTGCAGAAACCTGAGAAAAACAAAAACCTAGTTCTTGTGGCAGTTATGTCAAAAAATTGTGTTATTTAAAAATGTTTGTCTATCTTTTTAATAAATACATGTTTTAATTAATTTTCATTAATTTATTTAAAATCCTAATTTTTAACCTATGGAACCTAAAAATATTTCTTCTGTGTTAATATGTGGAGAATATCAGCTCAATAAAAATTTATTATTAAAGGTTCTACTTTATATTCATTAATTTATGTTCATGATTATAATTATCTTATTAATGACTTGATATATTTTTAGTTTGCTTTGCACTGGGCTGAGAACGGTTACAACATTTTATATATTTCCAATGCTCCTATTTCCTCCATACCAAATATGCTGAAAAAGAATTTAGTCAAGGAGACCATGAAGCGAATAATTTTCATGTAAGTAATAAATTTATATAAACATCTGTTTCACTATTTCAATCATACTTATTTTAAGGTATTTTGAGAGTGCTCATGAATTACTATCCCAATGTGTAGCGCTTCATGACAGTTCTTTTGTTCCAAATGTTATTATAATCGATGTTCTTGATTATTATTGCAAACTCAATGAAGCAGATTTTAGTGCACATAAAGCTGCTCTTATTTGTGCAGCTCTCTTGTGCGCAGCCACAACTTGTGCTAAGAGAACAAAAAAGTCAAGCTACTTAATAACTGCTTGTAAGAAGAATATAAGTGATAAGGAATACTTCAAACGTGTTAAACTTTTATCCGATTTGTACTTTTTTAGAAATTTCTGTGTTATTGAAAATGAGAATGATATTGAACAAATTTTTAATCATATAATAAATTTACAACAATATTCTTAGTGATTGTTAACAATAAAATATACAGTATTATTAAAGGTAATTTGCATAACAAAAGATAATTAATAATGTTAAGTTTTATTAAAGGCGTAATATCAAGGCACATCAAATATTTATAAATATATATGTTACATATCTGTATAACTATAACTGTTATTTATATTGTTTATAAATAATATAAGTAGGAGCTCATAGAGAATCTTATGGTGTTTTATAATGTTAAAATACTTATTATAATCACATACATTATTTGTTTTATAAATATATATAGGGATGTGTATACATCATCTGTGACTGTTAGCTTAAAGAGATTAATATTGTTTAAATAATAAAATATTTATCTCCTCAGTGAAATCAAAAAAGCCATTGACAAGTTTTCAAAATGCTACTTTAGACACATCCAAGCCTATGATCCTAAAGGAGAATGTGACAATGAACGCAGACTGATAGGACGCCATGAAACCAGTTCCATCCATGATTTCAGTGCTGGTAAGTTCATTTTCCATATTTCATGGTCTTGGCACGTCATTATAAGTAAGTTTTGGAGTATATATTGAACAATGACGAGCAAGGCACATCAAATATTTATAAATATATGTTACGTATCTGTATAACTATAACTGTTATTTATATTGTTTATAAATAATATAAGTAGGAGCTTATAGAGAATCTTATGGTGTTTTATAATGTTAAAATACTTATTATAATTACATACATTATTTTTTTTATAAATATATATATATTCATGTGTATACATCTTCTGTGACTGTTAGCTTTTTGCTAAATTACTAAAGCTTCTATCATTTAAAAAACTAATGCAAAAGCAAGTCACAATTGAATACTTATTTTTAAGATGAATTCTTGTATGTTGTAAATAATGTATAAAGCACTCTTAATGTTGACTTCAAATCAGCGTTTACAATATCTAAAATTAAATATATTAGTAATATTAAAACTTTTTATATTAAATTCTTTATATATTATCAACAAACCTTCTGGTCTGGCTTTGCACCGTGGCAAACCACATTCTTGCATCAAATCAAAAGCAAAAGCTACATTATGAACTTTTTGATCATGATCTTGAGGTGTTAAATGAAAATCATATAAAGGAATGAAAAATCCTTCTAGAAGTCCCATTAGCAGGCAAAGATAAACACCATCACAAATTGTGTTTCTAGCTGATTTACCTCTAGATTAACTTTCATTAATTGTTTATTAACAAAAGTAATAAGACTCTGAAATGTAATGATTTTATGTTGAAATAAAATCAAAATTTATCATGTTTGAAAATAGCTTTTACCTTCTTCACAATCTCCAATTTCTCAGGAGCATGATCAAACAATGTATCAAATGCATCTTTCTCACAGCGCATCCCCAAATCATCATATCGTGTTGTAATTTCTTCTTGTATCATTCTAAATTAAAAAATTTGCACCAATACATTTTTGATATTTAAAATATCAGCACAAGTATTCAATTAAGGTAATTGATTTAAATATTATTATCATAATTACTTGTGATTAAGCATTTGTCCATTCTTCTGTACAACAATTACAGTAACACTGACGCATTCTGGTAAACGAATAGGAGCTCTAAAATGGCGTGCCAAGGCTACAAGTAAATGTAAAATCGATACAAGATTCTTTGAATGAATTGAATCCACACTCCATTTTTGTGTTGACCATCTAGGATGACCCAAGGCCTAAATATGATCAAACAATACCATATTTACTTGTGCGTTTATACCAAAACTAATCAGATTTATTTTATCATTTATTTTAAATACCGTGTTGCAGTCAGCCAATACAGTGTCCAACTTCTGTCTTTGTCCAGTTTCAGATTGTGTGACTTCTGGTAGATCCAGCTTTCGTCCTGTTAACTTTTCCAATAATTTTTGCAAAACCTGTACAAAATTACTCAATTACATTAATAAATTAGACTTCATTACATTTTATAAAATCATTTATAACCTGTCCATCATATAAATCTTCAACAATGTCTTTTACTATGATTCTTTGGTCAGCTAGTTCGTCATTTATCCAATCAACAAGAACTTGTATTAATTCTTTGACCCGTGGATCTTGTAATGATTGAGGCTGTATAATGGATCTTTCTTCATTGTCCTCTGTTAGAAAACCAAATGGAAAAAGTTTATAATAAATAAATAATAAACGAAGTATAGATTAGATATTTTTTTACCAAGTGCATACTCTTCTGGAGGTATCTCAGGAATATTCGGACTTCCAGGTGCATCGATTGCATATTTGCCTTCAGCTTGAACTTCTTGTACTAGAATTAAGTATAAAAATGATATGATTCTGAATGATTTTATTACTGCAATGATAAGAAATAGTAGTTTCAACTAAAAAATCTAATATTCTATAAATTTTAGAATGCCACACCTTAAATTATTGATAAATGTATATGACCATAAAAGGAAATCCATATGAAATGCACAAGACCTTGGCATGATTTAGAACAAACCTTCTTTTATGCGTTTTCTGCGTCCTAAAGTGCCAATTTTATCCCAAAAAGTTTCTTCTTTGTCTTCTTTTTTAGCAGAATTTGGGGTTCTTGGTGATTTTGGTCTAGGGGACGACATTATATATTATTTATTATTGTTTCTTACGTCAAAAAATCAACTCTGTCAGATGGCAGTATAATAAATGCATTACTTCAAACAGCTAAACAGTAGGCAACATAATAATGTTAAATGAATGAACAGGATTATTAAATAATGTATGGCGGAATATTTGAATGCGCATTTACGTTGCCGTAAACGATTTGATATGATAAATACATTTATAATTATAATTAATAATATAAATTTATATAATTTATAATAATATAAATTTATAATTATAATTAATAATATAAATTTAATTTTTTAATTGAAATAATTAAACTGGGTGTTTACTTGTTTTTATAATCCTTTGTAGTTCTGATATAATTTCTATCTGTTCTGCATCCAAATTATCAGTTATTTCTTGAATATACTACAAGAAGTTACTCAAAAATGTCTTCACCGACTACAAAAGTTAAGACCCTCTTTTGGGCCATTATATTTGATGAAGGTTCTCTTTTTAAACTTGAAATTGAATGATTATTCTCATGACCATTTTCACTCTCTAGGGTCCTTTCTGAAAATAATTAGTTTTCCTATCTAAATCTATTTATGTCATTGTATCAATTTTTTTTGAGAGTTTTCGAAATTTTAGTGTTTTAATGCTTATCTGCAATTTTTGCGTATGAATTCATATCACTAGTTTTATTTTAGAAAATTTAACTTTTATTTACCCCACAGATGTCGGCAGTATGAGGTAGAATAACGGTACAACATTCGTGGTAATCTTAGTTTTGTTGGAAAATTCAAAAACGGACAGTACATCATCATTTTATATCAGTGTACAAATGAACAGTGTGATCCTGTAACTGGCTAACGAGGCAGCTCAAGGTGTTGATGCTGGTCGCTCGTACTTTCCTGAGGATTTTGAATTTCATGTGAGTTTTACTTTTATTATTGTTACCGGATTCGTAAGCTAATGCACAGACGCTTAGGGGATTCGATCCGAGTGCATATGAGTTTGCAAACCGAGCGCTTTACCACTTGGCCACATAACTGGTGTTTAAAGGCAGGATTATTCAATTTTGTTTTAAAGGTAACCGCTAAGCATTAAGTTGTACTGCTAAATTTACACATTAAGAGAGAGAAGTTTACAATTTCGTGATTATCTTAAGCAAGTTCACACATTAGAGGCACTAAAGAAAAGTTGGCTAGAGATATTAATTAATTCACCAATTTATATTCACAACTATAGTTAAACTTATTGAAAATGACAACATATTATTACGAATTGATAGTGTATGCTTTCAAAATTAAATTATTTTTATTTTGAAAGCATATAGACGAGCATATAATTGTGGTTTTTCCATTTAATGCGTTTAGACTTTAGAAAGTTTATTGAAAAATTCTATTTGATCAATCTTTTTGGATCCGCAACAAAGTAACAAGCTTCTCACTTATATCCTTTATTTCGGTATACGTATACCCTAAATACAGTAACCATTAAAGAACAAAACAGTTATGCTCTTATTTTCAAATACACTAGTCTTTCTATACAGTATAAACTTTGCTCTTCCCTCAATTTAGATTTTTAATTTTTATAAAAAAATCGAGAATATAAAAAAAAATTAAAATTCCTTTTTATAGATATATTGTGATTTTTTTTTAATATTTTCGTAGTTCATACCAATGCGACATTATTCTGGATCAATAATCTTTTTTTTCTCGGATTATTTGGAGGGCTAAGATCAGGGGTCTTTATCCAAAGAAATGAGTTTATGAATGGTTTTCATTGAGAAAAAAAAAATCAAAGATATATCCTTGGTTTATTTTGATGATTTTTTGCCGTTTTAATTTTTTCATACTTTCAAAGACATATCTATGGTTTATTTTCATGAACAGTAAGTTCATGTTTTTTTTAAAATAGAATCAGGAACTCATTGGACTTTTTAATGAATGGACAAAATTACCACGAGTGATGAGCTTTCAGGGATATATCACTGTAAAACAATGAAATTGTTTTGGTTGCAACATCGAAATTTTGTCAAAAAATGGATTTGTTTTCGCGATTTTTAAAACGTTTTGACTGATTTTAATAGATTTTGGGACGTTGATTTCGAAAAGGCTGTCCGTTTTTTGGATAAACTCCGATACATGAGAAGAATATCAAAATCTTTGGTTGCAACATCGAATTGTTTTCGAAAAAATCAAGTTTTTTCGCAATTTTTTGATGTTTTAACTGATTTGTATATATTTTGGGGCGTTGAGTTTAAAAATACTATTTGTTTCTAAATAAATGCACATACCTCTGCGCAAACTCGGAGTTTTGGGTTGCAACATGCAGTTCATGGTTTTAATTTCATATTTATTATATTCAAATTGAGTAATATATGTTTTAAAAAAAGCGTGAATGGCAGTCCATGATTTTAACTTGATATTTATTATATTCAAATGAAGTGAAATGTGTTTAAAAAAGTAATAAAAACCCGTGATATCTTTGAATATTTCATATAAATAAAACGGCAAAAACTTTGTTAAAAAATCCGTGGATAGATATAGTCCATGATTTGAACTTGATATTTATTCAAATTGAGTTTTAAAAAAAGCATGAAAGAATGCCTTACAAGGAACCATAAATCCTGGGTCTCCCCTATAATAGAGGAAAAATATAATCAACAACTAATTGGACAAAGTCTTTTTGATGAGAAGGACGAAATTATCCTGTTTGATGAGCTTTCAGGGCGAGTACCACTGCAAAACTAAATAACTAACGAAATTTTCGAAATGTTTTGACTGATTTCAAAAGATTTTGAGACGCTGATTTTAAAAATTCTATCCGTTTTTGGATAAATCCACATACACTGCGAAAAATCGGAATCTTTGGCTGCAATATCGATTTTTTTCCCAAAAATCGAGTTTTTTTTCGCGATTTTTAAAATGTTTTGATTTTTTTTAATAGATTTTGAGACGCTGAATTCGAAAATGTAATCCATTTTTAAATAAATATACATACCTCTGCGAAAAATCGAAATCTTTGTTTGCAAAATCAAAATTTTACTAATGAAATGAACATTTTTTTTTCGCGATTTTTCAAATGTTTTGATCTATTCTGATAGTTTTCGAGTCGCTGTTTCCGAATCTGAAATCAGTTTTTGAAAACAAAAATTCCTTCTACCTCTACGACCAACTTGAAGTTTGAAAAATTACCAACTTTGAAGCTGATTTTAACTATGAAGACGATGATAAATCTGTATATTTTTTGGTTTGGTATAAATATTACTAAAATTACTAAAATTACTTATTAAAAACTTACTGAAATTTAGTGCAAACTAGTATATATATTTGGATACTAAAATTTCGTATAATTTTTAACTGAAACGCGAATTTGTGTCTGTGTACATTTTATCAAACAACTTGAAAATTTTGTTCTAGGCATTTCAATTTATCAATATTAGAAAAAAATAGATAAAATTTAGATTTATAACTACTAAACCATATTACAAACATAGACTGCTATTCATGCTTTTTTAAACTTTTACCAAATTATTCGATCATAATAAATGATGTATTCTACAAATTCATTTGAAGTTTAATTCATGGATTGCCTATGCATTTTCTAAACTTTGGAAATGATCCTATTTTAGATGCATATCCTTAGAATAAATTTCGATTCTTATTACAGGTGCCTATGACTTATAAGAATGCCTTAAGAGGAACCTTACAACCACTAATTGGACAAAGTCTTTTTGATAGAAAGGACAAAATTATCCTGTTTGATGAACTTTCAGAACGTGTATCATCAACCAAACAACGAAAACTTTGTGTGCAACATCGTAATTTTAGCAAAAAAATAGATTTGTTTTCGCAATTTTCGAAATGTTTTGACTGATTCCAAAAGATTTTAGGACGCTGATTTCAAAAATGCTATCCGTTTTTGGATAAACCCACATACACCCCGCAAAAAATCGAAATCTTTGGTTGCAAAATCGATTTTTTTAAAAAAAATCGTTTTTTTTTCGCGATTTTCAAAATGTTTTGATTGGTTTTGATTGATTTTGGGACGCTGATTTTGAAAATATTATCCGTTTTTGGATAAACCCACATACACCCCCTGAAAAATCGAAATCTTTGGTTGCAAAATCAAAATTTTACTAATGAAATGAAAATTTTTTTTCGCGATTTTCAAAATGTTTTGACCGACTCTGATAGTTTTCGAGGCGCTGATACCGAATATGAAATCAGTTTTTGGAAAAAAAAATTCTTCTGCATTTGTTACCAATTTGAAGTTTGAAAAATGGCCAACTTTGAAGCTGATTTTAACTATGAAGACGACGATAAATTTGTAATTTTTTGTTTGGTATAAAGATTGTACTTTAGTCTACACAATGCATTCATTAAAATTATCAATTTCATTCATTAAGGGCCTTAAAATTGCATTTGAAAGTCATGATTTTGACCAATTTTGGCTGCCCCTGATAGACCGGTTTTTCATCGAAAAAAAAAGATTTTTAAATTACACCAAAGTAGGTTTGGTTTACTGCTAACCAGGCGTGAATATGAATTTATTAAAAATTATCCTCTTCCTATTATTTTTTTTTATATTTATATATATTATATATATATATATATATATATATATATATATATATATACATTTATATTTATATATATGCACATGTATATTATGTCAATTTTTGTAATACTGGCAGCACTCAATAAATTTAATTATTTATCTATATATCTTATTTATTTACACAGTTAGAAAAATTATTGAATTTAATTTTTTTTTCAGATAAGTGGGTTCGATCTAGCGAACCTCGAATTATTATTCTGTCCTAAACCGACCGTATCTTTACGACCTCGGCCATTCGCACAATTGGCACACAACTTTTTTAGGAAGCTTATATCTTTCATTATCAAAATAAGACTTTATATTTTTAAAAATAGAGGACGGTTCTTCATAACCAATTGGCCGAGATCGTTAAGTTGCCACTACGGTTGCTCATTGTTTCTCGGTTCAAATCCCCAAGATGCTTGAAAATTCGAATGTATAGTTTTTCATAAATATCAAATATTAGTTCAAAATATTAAATTCAGGTGTCGCATTTCGACCTTGACACTTAGTAAATTTCTGAAAAACTCAAGTTTCGCACTTGACTGTAAGAGAGATACATAAAGAAAAAAAAAAAAAAAGAGGAAGAACTGGGGAAAGAGAGGGGTAGAGGCAGATGATGAATAAGAGAGATGTGTATGATACATATTCTTTATTAAAATTCAATATTAATACAATATAGGAATAAAAATAACTTTTATCATCAATAACTTAAATAGCCGAGCGGTTTAAGTGACCGCATACTCGGTGAAATCGCTCTGGAGGCAGGCACAAGGTGAGACGGATCGAATCCAGCTGAAGGCGACGACGACCAACTCGGAAGCAGAAAAAATGGAGCAGTGCTGGTGAATGGCTGTTGGCGAGCGCAAAGGGTCCTGAAACGAACACACCAAGTGATGGTCAACCTGAGGTCCATGATGCGAGAGGTTACACGCAGGGAGACACATTGCGGAAGATGCATGCCGAATCCAAAAATCTACCGAAAAACCACAACATGAAAAAAAATGAAAAAAAATGAAAAAAAATGAAAAAAAAAGGAAAAAAATGGGAAAAAAAGGGGAAGGAGGAGGGGAAGGGGAGGTGGAGGAACCTAAAAAAACCCCCTAAGTCCCAGATGAATTTTTCTCTTTTCTGTTCAATGCTGAAACTTTTTTATGTTTTTTAGTGTTCCCTCACACCAATTCCCAAAGCCAACACTCGAATGAAATGAGGTCAACGTTGAAATTTTCACAACGAGAAAAAATTACTGGGACTTAGTTAAAATTTTTAACTTTGTCCCAATAAAATTTTCTCGTTGTGAAATATTCAATGTGAGCCTCATTCATTCGAATGTTGGCTTTGGGATAATACAGCATGCATAAATAACTCGTCTGTCTTAATTGAAAAGGTTTCAGAAAATTTGGACTTAGAAAAAAAAATTATCTGAAAGAACTTAGAAAATAAAAATTATTCGAAAGAATTATAATCAGAAAATTTGGACTTAGAAAAAAAATATATCTGAAAGGACTTAAAAAAAAAATTATTCGAAAGAATTATAATCAAAAAATTTGGACTTATAAAAAAAAAAAAATTATTCGAGAGAATTATTTAATCAATCGATGAAATGAAATCATATTAATCGAATTAAAATCGTTTATACGACTTGATAAAACATGTGAAACCTTTACAATTAATCGAGACAAAAACAAATGTAGTTGACTTGAATAATATACAAATTATTAGAAAAAGCTATAAAAGAAATTCAATAAAACTTGTAAAATGAAATAATAAAAAAAATTCAAATGTGAACATTAACTACTTCAAAACTGTTTAAATCTGATTGTTATCCTTTAGAAATTGAGTTAAATAATTTTTACAACTTGAATCGAATAATAAACTTCTTAACAAAATTATGTTTTGTCTAATCATTCAAGTCAACTCTTTGAAACTTTGATTGCATGTCTTGATCAAATTGTTTTTATCAATAAAAGAATAAAAATCTATCATTTAGCTATGCAGCAATATAATTGAATAAATTTAAAATTAAACTACAGTAAAAGACTTTTAAAAGCTGCATTTAATTAACAATTTGGTAAGTTGTATTGAGTATTTGAAATATTTTGATCAAAACCAACAATCGTGTTATCCATAAATAAGAATGTACATGCAGACAATGTCGCTACAGGGAAAACACATGATTCTTGATACTGGAAATGTCAAATACAAATACAAATATTTTTTCTGTATAATAATGAACAAGTGTGATAAAAAAGAGATTTTTGTAACAAAGTATATTTGTAATTTGTAACAAAATACCATCAATTTAGGAGTTACCTAAGGAAGGATGCTAGGACCCCTTCAGCAAAAAAGTAATCGATGCCCACAAAAAGCTGTATTAGTTAACTAATAATTTGGTAGCAAAAATTTAATATTCTTATAAAAATTCTGAATTCCACACAAAATCAGTTCATAGTGTTATTTATAGAGCAAAAGAATCTCTGGTGGAATATTATTATGATTATTCAGCATCTTTGATACATAAGAGAAATAGAAACTTTTCTCTTTTATATATATTTAAAACAAGTATAAAATGCACTTGAATAAATAAATAAAAAAACTGAATCAACATGTTTTCCCCATAACAAATTAAATAAGAACCTAGTTTTTCATACATATGTCTGCCAAATAAATTTAAAATCTTTTATTCGCACAATAGTTGTTGTGCGAACAAAAAATAGATTGTATAAGGTATACTATGTAAAAAATGATATTGACTTGTATATTATGATATAAACTATATTTTCAGCAGATATATGTATATAATTACACCTAAGTCTGTTTTTACACGGTAGATTGGTTCCAGAAGAAGCCGTGTAAAAAAAAAACGTGTAAAAAAGACATTGATCTTATACAAAAATGGGTGATTTGTTCCTAATCTCTAAAACCTATTAAAATTAGTGAAAAACAAGAATTTTTAAGAACAAGAATTCATGTTTATCTAAACATTTGCTTTGACCAGTAAAAATTGTTTGTACGCGCTAAAGGGGAATTCACTTAAATCTTTACGCTAGTGTTCGCAAACTATCGATACTGTCAGACTTTTTTCTTTCATAAATACTTTTTTGTGATATGAACATACTTCGCAAAAATTAAATTTGACAAATAAATTTAAGTACATAAAATTTCAAATCGTGCTAAATGGAATAAAATCGTGTAAAAAAATTGAAAATATTCAATTTTCAAACCGTGTTATATCAAAACCGTGTACAAAAAGACCGTGTAAAAACAGACTTAGGTGTATATTAATAATGCACGAGTCAGAAAATATTCCACTAAAATATATACAGACTGCTTTATAAATGATATTGAATAACAAAGTGACAAGTTCTCGAGGCACTTTCAAACTAATTTTCATTTATTAATTTCATTTAATATGAAAAACAAGCATTAAATACATAATAAATAAGAAATATTATTGTTACAAACATAAAAAGTAGCATGTAACACAAACTCGGTCAATAATTGTAAACTTCTTTCAGAACATAAATTAAAAGTAATATCTTTTTATGAATTTTTATTGAATTATAGTTTCACTAAAGATGACAAACAATATTGTGTTGAAGTAAAGATTTTCAAAATCATTTGACTGCTTTAAATTCAAAATTAAGAAAAACTTAATATATATATATGTATATATATATATATATATATATATATATAAGTTAAATATTGAATATTGAAAACACTATAGGTGCAACAGATATAGTACGATAAATACCTGTATATAATTCTAGAAAAATATTCTTTGACTCGCTATGTAAAAAACATGCTTTGCACTTACATTGTTAAATATCCTCTGCAGCAGCTCCCAAAACATTGGGTCATTACTGGAACCACCTCTGGAGCATCTGCCAGAAATCTCAAGTACTCGACACAATATCACTACTTTAGAACCACTACATAACTTTGTCTTTTACAAGTCTATTTGACATTTTACAATTGTCCGAGTAAATTCTCTACGAAGCACAAAAGACACGACTTACATTAGAGACTTTTGTGAACTTAAAATTGAATAAATAGATATGTGGAAATGTGCTACCATAACCTACAAAAGTATACACATTCATATATAAATTAAACAATTGCTAATTGCATATATATAGATAAAGGATACATCAGCACTGAAAGTAAAAGGTTTAATTATAATATTGATTCGATATGGGGGTCCTGAAAGAGATAATTATTACTATTCAAGGTACACATATGCATTTCCACACATATCCATTTTTTTAACTTTTTACAAATGTTGCACGATATATTTTTTATGTCAGATTGATCTACAGATTTAATTAAACGATTTTATGCACAATTTAATTAAAACTAATCAAGGATTTAATTAAAAACTCTTAATTAACGCGAGATTAAGTTCATTCACAAAAATCTCTTGACATTTGAAGCAATTGAAGTTAGCTAATTGACCGCTGCCCCAATCTTGTACAATTTAAAGCGCGAAATTCAAACAGGAAATTTAATCTACAAAAATTATGAAGTATATTTGTTCAAAGTTAATAAATTTGCTTGAAAAATAATTTTTTTCCGGTTAAAATTGTTTATTATTTTAGCTCATTAATAAATATTTGATTTCAATTTCGTACTTAAAACGAGCTGAAAATATAAATTATATACCATAAGCTTTTATAATACAATAATAATTTATGCAGTTATTGAAGACTCAAATACAATTTAATTGCCAGAACATAATTATTACTAATAAATTAATAAACATTAACTTGATTACTATCAATTACATTTTAAATCTAAATAAATAAATGGACATATATTGCATTGCATAGCACATTTCTATAAAGACCATTTACATGAAGTACTTGACTTGATTTGATATAAAAGACAATACAAAGAATATCATATGTAACTAAAGCTAGTCTTTAAACATTTACACTGTCGTTTCACTTCTTCTCAAAGATACAAAGGCAACTTGCTTTTTACATCATTATAATATTCATTCTCAGATGTTTCATCTTCCTTATTACTTATTCAAGTTGTCGACAGATTGTTTCAAATCTATATCATCAATAGGTGTGAAATGGTAACTATGGAACTGTAAAAGGTCCAGTTAAAGGTACTCCTAAAGTCTGCGTTGGAAGTGGTTCACTGCAAGGATTGAACTTAAGATACTCAGGATAATTGATAAACAAGAATGATGTTCAGGGTAAAAAACTTGAAACCTCCTATAATGGAAAAAAATGACTTGTAATAATAAATAATAATTGTATAGTACTAAGAATATTAGGCACAGACAACTTTAATTTGCCTTAAAGTTATTTATCAAAATATAATTGAAATGTATTTAAAACTTATTATATCATTATATTGCTCATGCTCAGATATTTCATCTTCCTTAATGGTGCTTCGTAGGTTAGTTCCAGTAAAGGTACTCCTATAGGCTGCATTTGAGGCGATCCATCGTAAGTTCTGGATAGACACATCGTTCTGGATTCTTGGAATTTCCTATAGCGAAAATATTTAGGTTGTAATAATGAATAATGATATGTTATATAACTAGTATAGTATATATATTACTAGCTAAATTATTAAATAATAAACTATATCATATAATAAAGTATCATCATATGAAAGTAATAGTCAAACCATTCTTATTTTTGGTGGTAAAGTTC
>NW_020539724.1:4766323-4786958 GCF_003426905.1 Ctenocephalides felis | reverse complement strand
GAACGGTGTTATTACAGGTAATAATTGAATGTGCTATTTGGCCTGTGATCAAAAACGAATTCTGGCTGTTTTTAATATTTTTTTGATAACTCTACACTATATACTATATTTTTATGAATTCTGAATCAAATTTTACAATTATGTTATTCAAAATAATCATTTATGTGTTTTATTTTATAACTGTATAAACAGATGTGATCACAATTAGATCTATTACATTTTTCTTTATGTTGACTAGATTCAATATTTTTATCTCAAGAATATGAATTTTTATTTGTCCATCCCAAAAACTAAGCTCGGTTTAAACTGTTTGCTCTCAGTTTATTATAGCAACTTCTTACATTGATCTAATTCTGGGTTTTTCTCTTCGAGGTTAATCAAACATTTTAAACTTCAGGAAAAGTGATAACTATACACCTCTTGCAGAAATATTTTTTTAAATAAAACATTTTTTTTGCTGGTAATATCTTTTAACATTTTTTAAAAACATTGTGGAACTTTCAGCATGGCTTCCTATTCCATGTCATTTTAGTTAAATATTTAAAGAATTTACTTTTATAAAGTTGCTGATTTTTCTCATGATTTGTATAATATTTTCATACATCAATTTTTATATTTATTGCAGATCTGGATAAGAAACAGGATAAACACCGTGATGCTTTGCAGAAGCTTCAACACCAGTTTCAGCAAGCACAAGTAAAAGCAGCAATGAAAGCATAAGAGTGAAATAATATTACAAAATTATAATAATTAGTATTTTGATCCCTTGAGATGTTACATTGTTAAGATTTCATTCATTTTATCACTCATTATTTAATTGAAAATGCAATTTATAATATTAAATATAATCTTTATTAAATTTGATATGAAATGAACTGGCAATGTTTTATATCAATTGAATTACCTTATCATTGAAAGAACTTACTTAAAATATAATAAATTTTTAACAAATCCGCTTTAGCGGCATGCATTGAATATGCCATAATACAAACAAAACAATTTTTTTTTTAAATTTTTGATTGTGTTTCTCATTGTTTTATGTATGTACAATATAAATGTATTTAAATATATAATAACATGTTATGATAACATGAGTACGTATTTGTTAGATTTAATAACAATTTTTGGTTAGTGTGCGGTGTGCAACTTCTTATTAAGAACTTATTTTATTCATTAAGAAGACAAGTTCTAACAATTGCCTCAACAACAGAATAGGGATCGCAATTGGAGCTTGGTCTGCGATCTTCAAAATAGCCTTTCTTATCCTCTGCAACCCCACGTGGTATGCGAATGCTGGCACCCCGATTTGCAACACCTAAAAGAAATATTGTGCAATATATGCTCCAAAACTTACATATGATGACGTGCCAAGACCATGAAATATGGAAAATAAACTTACCAGCACTGAAATCATGGATGGAACTGGTTTCATGGCGACCTGTCAGTCTACGTTCATTGTCACGTCCTCCTTTAGGATCATAGGCTTGGATGTGTCTCAAGTGGCATTTTGAAAGCTTGTCAATGGCTTTTTCGATTTCACTGAGGAGATAAATATTTTATTACTTAAACAATAATAATCTATTTAATGCTATTTATGTTTGCGCATACATTATTCCATTTTCTTCTCTCATCTTTTTGGTGCTAACATTTGTATGAGCTCCTGCTCCATTCCAATCTCCCGGCATTGGTTTTGGATCCAGGGTTGCTACCACACCAAACTCTTCAGCTATTCTATGAAGCAGATATCGGGCCACCCACAGTTCATCCCCGATGCTAACACCTTCACAAGGACCTACTTGGAATTCCCATTGAGCTGGCATTACTTCAGCATTGGTACCAGAAATGCGAATTCCAGCATACAGGCAAGCTCTGGAAAAAAGATAATATTAAACAAATTGTCTAATGGGATGTTATTAATTTTATTACCTATAGTGAGCTTCAACGATATCTCTAGCGTAAACTTTGTCAGCGCCGACGCCGCAATAATAAGGTCCTTGGGGTCCTGGATAACCGTTTTTAGGCCACCCAAGGGGGCGTAAGTCTACATCTAATAAAGTGTATTCTTGTTCTATACCGAACCAAGGTTCTTCGTCAGGACAACGGTTGACTGCTTCCAGACATGAGTGCCTTTTGTTTGAATCTGAATTATACATATTTATATATCACTGTCTAATATTTATTTTTTTTATAAGAAATCTTTTATATTGAGATTTAAAAAGAACTTAATAGCTTATCGAAGTGAAGTTGTTTCTTAATATTAGAATCGAACGCGTCGGAAATGTTTAATGCTTATAATCATCCATGGAAATATTAAAATCCTAATAAATATTAAAGCAAAATTTAAGTCTATATAAATAAACTACCAAATTATTTTTCTTCAAAATGCCTTATAAATTTTAAAATGTTTTTTTGAAAAAACTTTTTTTGTATACATTAATTTTGTTGCAATGTTGGCAACACTGCTCCGTGCCTACACTCCTGATGTCTGTTCGTTGAACTGTCATTCATTAATTTTTATTGCAAAGAGTAGCACGTAATATAACATTGTTAATATTAATAACGATTAATTTCTTTTTATTTATTTGTTGTTACTTAATGTGTTAGTAATTTTTTAGTTAAAATTTGTAGTGGTGAGATGCAGCTACTAACTTTTTCAAAGATTTTATTTAATTAATAATTGTGCAAAACCATGCAGAAAAATGTTAAGGAATGGGTGAGTGCATATGCATTTTATATATATTCTTGTCAAAATTAATATTTGCACGTTTACTGTTATTCATTTTTTGCTGTTTGATATGAAAATACTATAAAACCCAAATATTTTTTTGCTTTTAACATTACGACTTAAATAAGGACTAATTGTAAGTGATGTCAATATTGCTTACTTATGACTATTGTAAATTGCTAGTTTTGTATCATTAAATCTCAATTTCTTCAATCATTTACATACCGGTGGGTTTATGATTATATTTATACGTATCGCATAAAACTAAGATATTGTTTCCTCTACGGAAGGGGTCCTTGTAAATCGCGACTGGGTGCAGGTAAGTGTCCGAGTTGCTACCTAAGGCTTGGTACGTAGAACTCCCGTCGTAGTTCCAAATTGGAAGATCTGAAAATAATGGCAGAAATATTAGAACATTTTGTTTATATAAATTTTATAAAAAGCAGATATCTGCTAAGCTTTCCGTTGCACTCGTACAAAATATCAGGTTTTCGATTTTTACTGCTTTTTCAATGGGGTTGTTTTTCTCTCCATATAGGGTAAAGTTGCACAAGTAATAATGAGTGACTGCCAAAGTTGCCAAACACCGGGCTATATTTTGTTCGATAAATAATTCATAAATTACATCTTCTAGTACCGTTAAATAAAACTACATATTTAGTTGAGTAAACAAACGTTTATAGTTGAAGGTTGGAAGGATGGAACCATATGGTCCAGAAGGATGAAACCAGAAAAATTAAGAAAATGCTTTTTGTGAAGTATGTACTAATATTTTTGACCAAGTTGTGGGTCTCTTATGGCAATAATATAATTTTAGAATTTTTTTCCTTAATCATATTTAAATGGTAAACTTTTCTTTATAAGTTTATGGTTGTAGTTTTAATTTTAAACTTCAAACATCTTGTTGCTTCAATCATACCTGCGCAAAATTTCTTGTTGATATCTGCGCAAAATTTCTTGTTTTCATGAGCGTGTTAGAGAGTTTTTTGATAAGTTTGAAGAAATAATGAATAAATACAATTTTTCTCAAAATTGTTTTTGCTCAATATTGAAATACCGATTAGGTCAGTGGTTTGCCCCTCATGAGCCACGGAATTAGGTGCATTCAATAAGAATACTTATGTTCCAATTGGAAACCAATAGCAAAAGAAAAATTGATCTCTTCAGGTTGAATTTTATATGGTTGTTTATTAGTAGGTACTACTAAGGCCATTATGCACCTTAATAACACCTTCTGCATATTTTTGAAAAACGTAAAAATACCTAATTTTATTAATTTCAGCCATTGTTAATAATTATAATGCCTATAGGCAACTAAATAAAAATTTGGAAAATGCTAAAAATTTTACATTACAATATTACAGAATTATTTCCTTTAGTGGTACAACCGTTAACCTATCATGGACATTGAAATTTCAATAATAAGGACTAATACTTTTTTCTGGTTAGAACATATTTTTGATATGGGTACAAAATTCACAGATTCATAAATATGTATGATTCTGATTTATTTCATCACCTTCATCACATCACATGTTGGATTCAGTATATTATACATGACATGATATGGATATAAAGAACTAATTCATAATTTTGAAATGGAAGCTTGGAATTGGAATTGATCCTGATGGTTTTGGTAACTTTTGCTTACGTTCTGGCTTCAGTTAAATTTCATAATTTAACTAACCTTTAGGACAAGTAGGAATGAAGTCCAACGTTCGATCCTTAGCTCGAACATTTTCTCCAGTTCCATCAATCCATATGTAAGTTGCTTGGACTTTGTTTTCGGGTATAGGCAGGTCCATATACTTATCAAGTAAGGTTTTGTTTAAAGCCGCATTCGGTGAGTGTTCTAATGTATGGTTCGGCATCTGAAATTAAACCAAAATTATAATACAAAATTAAAGGAATTATAACTTTATTACAAAAGTTTTTGTACCCTAAAGATTTCTATACCTTACTTGATACGTTGCCATAACATTTTTCTAATAATTATCTCTTTATTAAAACTTTCGAAAGCTTTTATACATTATCCTTTATCATAATTTTAATTAAAAATACAAAGCTTTTTTCATTTTCTTCAACATTTTCCCGAGCTACGCTTATAGGAATCATATGTATGTATATGACTTCCGCAATTGACAGACTTCTTCATTCCGTTGCGACTTTCTCATAGTGTTTTTCAATCCCATCATGTATTGTAAGGAAACTGATAACTATATCAGACATTATCAAACTTTTTTGGAAAAAAATATATAAAAAATATTGGAAATTTTAGACATATTATAGTAGTAATGCTTAAATTGACCTCATCTGATAAATTTTTGTATTTGATGCAAGAAGAGTAGGATAGTCCTATTAAAAATTACTTGTACCATATACATATTTGATTTTTTTTCTTTTTATAAAACATTTATTTTCATATTAATTAATTCAGGCTTAATTTCATATTAAATTTCTGGTAGTATATTTTTAGTAGTAATTTTTTTTTATTTCATTGTTTGCTACAAATATGTAGTTCTTGGGAATTTTGGAATGTACAAAATATTTGAAATTCTGGACATATTGCAGATATGCTTCAATTTTCTTGTTTTTTTATTATACATAAAGATTTACTACTGCCCAAATTGCTTCAAATTACTTCTTCTGTTTGATTGTAGTGCTTGGAAACTTAGGAACTTTTTTGTAAATTCTTAATAAAATTATGTAAGAAATATTAGAATTTCTGGACATATTGCAGAAATGCTTCAAATTACTTATTCTGTTCGATTGTAGTGCTTGGAAATTTATCAACTTTTTTGTAAATTCTTAATACAATAATATAAAAAATATCCAATATTTTGAAATTTTGGACATATTGTGGAAATGCTTCAAATTACTTCTTCTTTTCGATTGTAGTGCTTGGAAATTTAGGAACTTTTTTATGTAAATTCTTAATGCAATGCTATAAGAAATATTCAACATTGTGAAATTCTAGACATATTGTAGAAATCTTTCAAATTACTTTTTCTGTTTGATTGTAGTGCTTGGAAATGTATCAACTTTTTTGTAAATTTTTAATAAAATTATGTAAGAAATATCCAACATTTTGAAATTCTGGACATTTTGTAGAAATTCTTCAAATTACTTTTTCTGTTCGATTGTAGTATTGGAAATTTATGAACTTTTTGGGAATTCTTAATACAATAATATAAAAAAATATCAAAAATTTAGGACATACTGTGGAATTACTAAATTTTTCTTCTGTTTGATTAATTTTTGCATTTTATTCGCAATGTGTAAGTATGCACATGGTCCCATTAAAGAGCTCATTAGAATAATCAATACTTTCTACGTTTTTGATTATGTTTATTATTAAAAAAAAGTTCTTTACAATATTAAATTTGTGGTTGTACTATGCCTTCATACTTGTTTTTTATATTATCGATTGTTGCCAATAACTAGCGTTTTATGAACTTGATAAATTGGAAATTTAGCCAGTGAATTCCAAGTTAATTTTGATTTGACATTGATGATTGATTCATGTTTCATCAATCACGTTTATAAATTTCTAATAATCTATCAAATTTTATGTGTCTAAACTTTGGTTCCAAAATTATCAATATAATCAATTTTGTAAATTCAATTTGGTAGAATTAAACACCCAAGAAAACTTACACATTTGTATACCAGTTTTCACAAGGTTCTGGAAAAATCACACAAGTTTTTTGTACCTTCTTCAAAATTATTTTACACATATATTTAATCATTCTTCAAAATGAACTTGATTTTATCGGTGTCTTCATATAAAAACCGATGCTTGAAAACCACAGAAAACTTTAACGACCTTGTCCTCGCAACGTGGAAAACTTTATTAAAAGAAATGTCAAACATTTTGTTTCACAAATTCCATTTTTTTTAAATATAAATGTATACATAGTCTGCAGTATATAGTTATTTTTTCAATTATTTATTTTTACTTCAAATTTTTATTTTTCTCAAAAGTACAAACACTTTCAGCATTCGTAATTTAACGAACGGATAATCCAATACATTAAAAAAATAGATTATATGGTTTATAAAGGTAATCTATAATTTCCACAACTATTATAATACTGTTGTAATTATTCGAACAAAACATAATTTTGTTCCATAATTAATTTTCTTTTTCTGTATCCATTCGAAAGGCTAAAAGATTTTTTTCTTTATTAATTCTATCTTGCGTCACAAATTTAATTACAATGTATGAAAAATATAACCCGATCTTCAGCTAATATGAATATATTATTGTATAATGAATGATAATAATGCATTTTATTAAACGTTCTTGATACACGTGGTAACTGGATATGGAGGTTTTCAAAACATTTGTTTCATTTGAATTTTGCCGGATTTAAAGTATAATTATTGATACTTGTAATATTTAATCCAGCACGTGGAATTGTTTTGATAGACAATTCTTTAATATTTTAAGATATAATTCATTACAATATCACAATTTCAAAAATTTGTTTCAAACAACTTTTTCTACAACTTGTAAGGAAATATGCAATTAACCTGTTTCTATTCATTTAAATCAATGATTATTTTCTTTCCTGTTTTATACCTAATTTTTCATAAATTTTCATACTTAATCTTATTTGATTCAATTAAATTAGTGATCATTTTCCCTATTTTATGTTTGTCTGGATATTTTTTCTTACTTTTTTCCGGTTGCCTAAAATTGTTATTGCGGTAACAAAGAAAATGTTTTTCTTGGGACGAAAGTTTTTCACTTCAACGACTTTTATCTTTTTTTCCTTCCCTTTAACATCGATTAAGGTCACAATGTTGCACCTAAATTTCATACTTGATTTCATAGATTTTTGATATAGTGACATGGTTTTGAATCACTTTGGAAAATTTATATTTTACACATGATTTAGCTTTCCTATTTGATGAATAATTTAACGAATTTTTCATCACCTACTTTGAAGCCTTTCAAAATATATTAATATGCTTGTTGCAATAAATAGGGAATATATTTTTATTGATTAGATTTTTTGCGTGTTATTAAGCAATCTTTCAAATAATCTTTATCATTAAGCGATCTTTCAAACAATCTATATTAATGTTTATTTCCTGTTAAATATAAATATGCGATAAATTTTAAATCAACTATAGCGTTTTCATTTGATTTATACCAACTCCCAAGAGGAATTAGATTTGCAAACGAGATCAGAATTCTTAATAAAGAAGTAGCGTTAAAATCATTCTGTTTTAAATTATACCTTTTTAATATTAAATTGCAATCATTTATTTAAGAGCAAAAAGTATTTTTTACTGAAAAAAATAATTTACAAGAAAATCCTCACGCTTTATTTTCATAAAATTGCTATTAAAATTTTCAAAACATTCTAATAATTTTTTTAGTCGAAATTCATACGATTTATTTCATTTCTGTTCTTGTTTGTCGTGGCTCGGTAAAAAAGCTTTGGCCTCGCAACCTTGTTAGATAACCACCTTGGCCAGCCTTATATCAAGCTGTAAGTGATATTTGTTTTTACTTGTTTTAAGTGAAAATATCCCTTCACTGTCGTGGATGTAAAAATGTATCTTCAGTAATAAAATTGTAATAATAAAAATGTATCAATTAAAGATTGGTTAGAAAATCGTTGGTTTGCTCTCTAAAAATTATTGACTTCTGTTTGCTAATATTGATGGTTATCAACTTTGCTTTAAAGATGGAAACCCAAGGGTTGTCCTATTCTTATGTGATGAATTTATTATCACAATTTTGGAATACAGATGGTTTTGTTTGTGCAGTCATGCCAAGGAGGGATATTTTCACTTGGAAACATATTGCTATCCAAGTGAAACTTTTGTAGCGGGTATCAAACCTGGAACTCCTGATTCCAAGTCTATAGCTCTAAGTATTACCCTTAAATATGCACAACAAATACCCTATATTCTCGTATATTCAAAGGTATCCTTTACTCCATAAGCAGGATTATCTGTTCTTGTAGCGAATCCATTCATCATGATACAGTGATAATACTAAAAAGGATTGATAAATTATGTATCTCACGGAAAAAGTACATTATTTAAACAAGTGAGTGCAGACATTAAGGAGACTCTCGGGCCGTAATGTTCGTTATTTACTTTTTAATAGAATGTCGTAATATCTTATCAAGTCCTGCTACCAGGACCAGTGTCTTTATGAATTATTCATTTCCCTGTTTAAACCTACTGGAATCATCTTGCTTCTAGAACTAGGTGATAAATATTTAATCAGTTTCGGCCATATCACACGACGCGTGTCGAACAACTCACTCGACCAGAAAATTGCATAAAACGATGCAATTAATATTATGATTTATTGGTACATAGTGTCTTGCGAATACTGTAATTTTCACACTACTAAGGAATTTACATTTTTAATTGCAGTGTAATTGATCGAATTATTAAAATAATTATAGGATATTAATAATATTATTTTTAAATTAAATCTTTTTAAGTTAATAAATAGCCATAAGGTTGGATTTTATTGAGTTATAATTATTTATATGCATACTATTAGTTTCATACTAAGTGCTAAATTTTTACGTATTTTCTGAAAAATTTTACTCAAAAGATTTTAATATTCAAAAAAAATATTTTTTTTTGCATAGTTTTATTGCCAATCAAAATAATATACATTTTTTAAGACAATATGCTGGGTGTAAATGCATTTAAGAGATTATCTCCTATGAGATATTCCTCGCTTAATTCTTTTAAATATATGTTTGGAATTTTTTCGTGGCATTTTTTGCTCTTTTTTTTATCATTTCATTAATAGTTTTTATTTTTAGGTTTTTATGTAGGGTGTCATTTGTAATATACCAGGGTGCGTTCACAATGCATCTTAAAATTTTCGATTGCGCTATTTGTATTTTTTTATATTTGAATTGCTTGCGCACGCCCATAGCTCAATTCCGTATGTCCAGATTGGGATAATTATTGCTTTATATAAAAGGAGTTTGTTTTCATAGCACTTTTTTGAACTAAAAAAAAATTCGGTAATAAAAACAGCATTAACTCATTTTAGCTAGAATTTTTTTGACGTAACGAATTTTTCCGATTTAATACAATTATATTGCGGATTTCGACGTTATGTTAATTAAAATTTTACATGAAAAATGTGTTAACTTTCTGCTTAATTCTTTCTGGTATTATTTGCTGAATTATGACACATATCAAGTGCCGAAACGTATAAGAATAGTATGAGAATTGACAATATTATTTCATTTTTCAATTTCAACTATTATTTCATTTTTATATTCAATCCAAAAAATAGTATTTTTCTTTGTAAATATTCTCGAAGTATCATCTACAAACCGTAGAGTTCATAAACACATTATCCATTTTATATAAAATTTCATTCTTTTATAAACGGTCCATAAAAATATTTAATTCAAACCAACTTTAAATTATTACCATGCAAATTGCTTCAAAATCCACCACCATAAAAGTGATATTGGAAAACAATTTCGCTCCCAACTAATATTTTATTTTTGCTCTCTTGTTCGTTATACATACTTTATTACAAGATAATAGAATATATAAAATTTGAATGAATGGCAGAAAATTCATATGAATTTATAAAAATGAAAATCCTTTTGCTTTGTGAATACGAAATGGATTTCTCTGCTTTAGATGACAGATTTCCATATCGTGTATGTTTCCAAGTCCCTAACTTATTTAAGGATGAGCCAGGTGTCTACGACAGACACACGACGAAGTAATATGAAATATTGATATAAATTTAATATAGTAATAGTAACATGGAATGGAAATTAATGGTCAAGATAGTAATTCTGATTTTTGTAATAATCATCAACTGGCACTTCATTAAATAAATAATTTTCTAACAAATTTCATGAAATGTCTAACAATTTACCATGAATATTCATATAGTAGTTCGTAACTTTAGTGTTCATCGTATTGCCCAACTATAGTATTCATGATACTCTTACCCCGAGTTTTAACTATTCATATAACTTTCGGGGTTTCTTGCTGTGAAAAATATATTGTAACTTGGGCTAAAAATAAATTAAATTCAACGAGTTAATCTGAGAGTGTGAAACTTTTGATTAAAGGAAAATTTTATTGTCACACACTTAGCAGGACGAATTTACCTTACTCTAATTTAATTTTCAGCGAAAAGTTAATGCGAAGTGTTATCTCACAAACATGCAAATTTAATGAAAGTTAAAGGATTTGTCTGAGTAATTAGGACTTTGCATGGGTTTATGAAATTATGAGCAATAAATTTGATAGCAATTAATTTCAAAACTTAACATTTTGCTTGGATGTAAAAGATTTTCTATGTTCTGGTATTTACTAAATTACTTATTTTGTTTAAATTATTTGATAACACTTTGCTAACACATTTTGTTTCAATAAAATATTTGAAATATTAATTTTTTTTAAATTTGAGACATTTTATTATTTCACCGAACCATATGTTCGTGTATCTTCAAATAGGTCACATACGAAATAATTCAACCCCTAACTATTGTGCTTTTTACAAAACGTTCAAGATCGGGTTACACCCATTCCCAGAATGACCCATATTTCAACAGACACTTTTATACTTTCATGCATAATTCAGTATTTATGATAGAACTGAAACTATTAATCAAAATTATATAAAAATAATGGAACTAAACTCTAATGCTTGAAATCCATTATATTATCTTGTATTTATTTAAATCTCACTGTCGTTTTGATAAAACGCCCTATAATAAATGGGCAGATATTTGACCATTATTTGTTTAGGGTGCGTCTGTCTAAAAATAGTTACCTAAATTAGGTGGTTTTTATGATCTATAAATGATTAAGGAGTTTTTACATTCTTAAGAAGAAAATAGGACAAATCAAAGTAGGATTTCTAAAAAAATCATTTTATATGAATATTGCTATAAAAGGCAATTCAGAGGACAAAAAAAATGAAATAGTTACTGAGACATTGTATATACACATCAAATTTTTAGGCGGTTCTCAGAAATCAGAAACAAATTGTGCATAAAAATACTAGATTTTTTTTTATTAATTGCAATGGAAAAATATGTCTAGTATAAATCTGAATATTGAAAATTTCTGAGAAAATTTCAATAACATGAGACTGATACATATGTATCAGTCTCATGTTATTGAAATTTTCTCAGAAATTTTCAATATTCAGATTTATACTAGACATATGTGAATCATGACAACAATTATATTAATTATTTTCTACTTCTATTTACGAGCTGATGTAAATGAATCTGATTATTAATGGAAGTGTATAGTAAATAATTATAGTTATTACAAATTTTAATTGGTATTGTATAATAAGATAAATATTAATAAGCGAGAAACAAATACAAAAATCATCATTTGGATCACATTCTAGAACATATCTATATAAGTAAAAAATAATTATCACAGAGTGAGAAATATTATAGAATAAACTAGGAAGGTGTATGTTATTGTTTCGTATCTATAATGACAGCTTGTCCCTCAGGACTTTATTATTTAAAAAAAATAAAAAAATGTGCTTTCAATGCCATTTTCTTGGTGTAAGAGGTCCAAAAGTGGATATACTTGTATTAAGAATAATGTATTGGATTAATATACTTGAACTTTGAATAGAATAGCATACAAAAAGAGTTTAAAAATAAAGAAGTACGTAAAATACAACATGAGGTGGAACATTGAATAGATTGGGATATAGAAAATTTGTAAAATAGAAAGGAGTATTCAATAAATAATGTAATTTAGAACATTGGATATAAAAGGACATGGAAATATGTTAAAATCTAGAAGCACGTAAATACCAATATGATGAAGAAAACATTAGGGTAATAATGGAGTATTAATGGATCTAGGACTGCCCCAACTCGATTCAAGGAAGATTAGTGTGAAGGATTTTCCATTGCCATCCCACACCTCAGTGCTCGAAATGGGATATTTCCAATTGAGAACATAATTTTTGATCTAGGAAAATGGATATCGCTACTGCATGATGTCAAATTATCCAGAGCGAGGTTCGAACTCACGACCTCGTCTAGACGGTCAGGGTCATGGTACAATCGTAACTAACTTCACTCATCATGTAATTCTATTTGAAGAACTTCAAGTAATTAAAATTAACAACCATTCATTGACTGCTTGTATTTTTTTACTTTTTTTGCTGGCGATATAATCTCATTTTTTGAACAGCTGTAATATCTGTTTTGCCTAAAAAATATTTTCCATTTCAATAACTTCAAAGATGTATAGAAACTACGAATAATATATAATTAATTTCTAATCAATAAACTTACGTTTAGTACACGGCCAAATGTTTAATTTGTTCTATTATTTTCAAGGAACAGGGTAAAATATTCTTCTGATTAAGGCATTTTTTATTAAATCAAGATTTGTACTACAATGTAACTTTAAAATGTTTATTTATCTATGCCGATTACCTTGTTGTTATCGGTACGCATATAACGTTGATGCCGGTATGCATACAACGACAAATCTCTATTCACATACACGACGACTAATCACAATCGACCCGTATAGAAATGATATCATCGAGAGCGAATGACGAATCATTGGCACTCGACTCTTATCTTATCTGCCGTAACGCACTTCCGTTGCATTTGTACGGATTTTTACTTCAACAATGCAAAAGCTGGAAATAGTAAGGCCAATAGAAAACGATCTATTATTTCCCGGATATTTTCGTTTCATTACCTGATTATTTTAAACAACATTTAACCCACTATTTCACATATCCCAAAGTCCCTTATTCACTAATCCACTCATAAATCTCACATGTACTACGTACACACGATAGTTGGCCCGTAATCGCCGCTGAATTTCGACCAAAAGTACGCGAATCCGACAAAGGATTTTCCGGTATAGAATTGTGGTCGCTATAGCGGCGTCAATGTCGCTAACCCCGATTTAACAACATCGGTATAAGAACACACAGTCCGCGTTTTCACATATTATATTCAAGTTTTCAAATCGATTTTCCTCGCATGAAATTCATTCATATCGTGGCTATAATCCACAAGCTAGTTTAGGTGTAATGGCACACGCAACGAAGGAGGCAATACGGTAAAGGGACCTTTTTAGAATTGAAATTACTTACAATGAAATATGGGAAAAATTACTATTTTTATAAAAATAAAGTAACAACACGTTAAATACAATCATTAAAAAATAATTACATAATTAAATAGTTGTGTTGAAACATTAATTACACCATTTTATAATAATATATGATATACAACAATTTTAGGAACGTGTTATCTTACTTTCTGCAAATAAAAATGAATAAAAATTTTAACTATTTTATATTAATTATTATTGTTAACAAGTACTGTTAAATTGATACATGTATCCTCTCAAATTTTCATTAAACTTTTCTTTCAAAGTATGAGATATACCTAATTCTCTATATAAAGGCGTCTAAAGTAGCTATTTCAATTTTTTAGTATTATGATGATCACATTACATTGTTGTAATTTTTTATGCTTCAGTATAATTATATGCTCAATTTAGAATTTCTTTCATGATGAAAAATAATTTACTAAATTTGGTAATTGTATGATTATTAAATTTAAATTTGATCACATTTGGGAGCATTACTATCATTTCACTAATAGTTTCATATTATCTTGACCAGAAGATAAGATTTTCACAAGTGCACCAAGTCATTCAATTATCTTTATAATTTGCATATGGATACAGAATTTAGGTGTTCATTGTACTTTCAACTTCCTTAGCTATAAAGAATACCCTGAGATATTTCCGAAAGTTTCATAAAATCTTTTCACAATGATTCACGTATTTTCTTAACCTTTAAACGTATAATTTATTCCGAGAATTCCGAGTTTCCATTTAGATTAGAAAACCTGTGATTCTCTAAAACACCACATTCATGTCGCAATTAAGAAAGCACGAGGAAATATACGAAAAAACATTTTCATGTTAATCGGAATACTATGAATATTTAATTCTGATATATGAATATCCAATATCTATGGACGGGAAAAATATATTTGTGTTGTGTCGTACTGATTGATTTTTCCCAGGAACTCAAATTGGCAAAAATATGTGATATAATTTGTTTGGAGAAAAAAGATTTATACTCAAAAGATTCAACTATATCGTTAATACCCTGATAAGTAATTAATTTTCATTCTACCATTTTCATGAAAAATTTATTTAATGCCAAAGGCATTTATGTTATAACTCCCTTTTTGGCTTGACACCTTCATATATAACATTGTCTACATCTGACTAACTTATAAATATTTAATGTCATCGTCTGACCGAGAAAAAATATGAGCAATCCCATGTATCATAAAGATTCCGAGCACAGTTTATAAAAATATAATAAAATGGGGATATAAAAGATAATATACAGAATATTTACAATAAACGAAATGAACGCAACTGTAACTAGAATATAAAAATGTTAGGAATATAAGTTGCATTATCGAATGGAAAACGTTAAAAGAGCAATTATCGTTTGAAAAGCGACATGTTTTTCGTTATCTGTCAGGTTGTAAGAAATGCCCTTTGTAATTACCTTTATAACAACACATATAAAGGTCCAAACTTTAAATTTTTTAAATTGTATGTAAATATATTTAAGAGAAAAACAATATTGGGTACACAAGTGAAATGTAGAGTGAACGTTCGGATACTGCATTATAGTGAAAAAGTTAATCAAGTTTTAATAGTTGATACTAGAAATATCAATTTTTTTTTCAAAAATTTGCCTAGTAAAGATTATTGGAGATGCCGGTCTATGAAAGTGTCGGATTAGTGAGCTTTTTCCGTATTTTATTCAATAGATATCTTTTATATTATTATATTAAGATCAATGCCCTATATATAGCCCTTTCAAAACATACCAACTGCATTTATGATATTGATATTTTCAAGTTAGATTCAATAAATAAAAATCCAATTTTCAACAAATACTAAAATTATTAATTTTCTTTGGATAATATAAAATATCTCAAAAAAAATATCACTTTAAATCACTTTATGAATGAATGCAATGCTCAAATTGTCGCACTTAAAATTCGTCGCGTTTTTTACACGATTTTATAACAGATGTTATGTCTGGAAAAAATTAATTCTGATATGACAGCAATTAAATATAAAAATTATAAATAAAAATTGCAAATTTATAAAGTCCGCAAGTTTCGGCCTACGTTGAAAAGTACATCAAGTGAAAAAAATAAATACATTTGTACAAATTACATTAGTTCATTTGTACAAATTATATTAGTACATTTGTACAAATTAATTAATATGTTAATTAGTACAATGATTAGTATATTAATTAGTACATTTGTACAAATTTCATTAGTACATTTGTATAACTGTCACTAGACTAATTACAAGTTTTAGTTTTTGAGCATTATCAACTGTACGTATAGTCTTAATTTCTTATTTTAATATCTGACTATGATCAGTAAAATTTCCAGCTAAATCATAATCGATAAAATGTGTTTTTCTGCTATTTTTCAAAAAATTGTAACCTGGTCATTTTTACGCCATATGGGTCCAGGGCCAAACTGGTCTAATATGCTATTTTGAAAGGATTTTACAAATGATATCTAAGTTATTCAACTAAGACAAAATATAAATTTCATGGATGCATTTTTAATAGAAATCACACTCTATATAACCTTAATCTGGTATTTAGTCAAAAATATTAATCACCAGAATTGGAAATATCTATTTATATAATTTATTTTGTAAAATTTTTTTTTTTACTGTTTACAACTTTGCCAGGGTAAAGGTGCAGTTGGCCTTTTTAGCCCTACCCACGTATAAGCTTTTTTAGAGTTTATATAAATAACACTGTTGAATGCATCTTATAAACTCGTAAATTAAACAACAGTGCTCACAACAAAAAAACTGATAACGAAAGAAAATACTTGTGTTAAGGATTTTCTAACTTTGCCGTTTATCTCCCGATAGCGACGTCGTAAAAAATAAGGTGATGTCTGGTTATACATTTTTTCCCCTCTACTCTCAAATATTGTTGTCAAAAAATTCTTAACTTTTCTCATTTTTGAGATATTGGTGGTGGACTTTTTTACTTTAAGTCCCGCTCTACCCTATTTTAAATACATATTTATATCTGCGTTTGTATATGTGTAACAAACAATATTTCCGTAACTATATTTCCAACTTCCAGAAACTCCTATTAAAACAGCGTGCAATATAAATTCGTAATGGTTTGAACTCTCTCAACTCTTAACAACCCCCCAAAGGTTATGTTTTGTTTTCCTTTTGTTTCTTTGCCCATCACACGTGGTGTTTTACACTTGAATAATCCCGAATCTCATTCGACCTACCTTCATATTTAAATCTTATATCACAGAAAGCACATGATTATCAATATGTCTATAAATTACAATTGTATTGACTCACTAAATATATAACTACAATTGAGTATTGTATGTATTGTTTCCGCTGACATAATACAACACTGCCGAAAACTGCATTGCGCAGGACTCTCCGCACTACCTACCCTAGGCTTGATACTACCCTTCAGGTGTAGTTAGAGCAAAAAAACATAATATTTACGGAAACTATTTCTACATGTGTAGTTGTATGTGGGAAGTAGTTTTACAAGAGCAAACAGCGGTTAGAGTTGCTATTGAGATTGGAATAAAATTGATTCGTAGACATTTGCGGGAAATTGATGTGCTAGCAATGTAGAGTACACTGATTCAAGATATATAGACTTAAATTATTTCTGCTTGCATATATATGTGCATATAAATGTACATCGATAATTAATTACATTTACATATATGTATACAATTATATGAAACATATGCATATATGTGCATATATACACAACACGAACCTATACTTATTTATATTTGCTGTACATGGATTGTATGCTTAATTATTTTCTTGGCAATTGTCTTTATTTTGGAGGTAAAACACACACACATACACACACACACACACACACACATAACACATATATATATTATATAATATATATATATATAATTCAGATTTTTTGATCGACGTCGAGATGTATATGAATGAATTTAACACCAATTAAAAAATGTGTAATTAAAACTGCAAGTTTATTAAATCCATACGTATCAGTCTACGTCGAGACTGTCATTAATGAAAAAAAAAAAAGCACTTGTATAACTATCACAAAAACTATTTCACTAGGGTTTTATACAAGCAATTAACAATTTGAACATTGAAACAAAGTTAAAGTACATACAATTTGCAATTGGCCTGAGAGTTAAAAAAATTAAATTAGAACTATCTATAGTTTCAACACTGAAATTTATTCAGTTGCTTGTTCGTTTAGCATATTGTTTAAACTTTTTATTCTTCATAATTTAGCAAAATGTCTATTTTTTGTAATGTTTATCTTCTATAGATTTATAGCATTAAAATGATTGTAGTTTTGATATTACATTGGACACTTCCATATTTACTTAGGAATTTTGTTTTTAATTTTTTTTGAGAATTTATATTTCAAATATTTATTAGCATTTTTATTTATTTATAAATGTAACGCGAAATATATAGTTTTTCAAGTTTATACACTATTAGTTTCTATTTTTTTTATTAGTTTTTCTATTACTATTTATGTAATCTGTAATTATATAATTTTGCCATTAACTTAATATTTAATCCTTGTTTCAAAACTACTTATTAAGCTGTTACTAATTAATCAATCTCTAACATATGAAAAAAGTTTTTTCAACCGGCCAGTTTTCGGTAGTTAGCAAAAGTTCTGCTCTAGAATGTACACCACAATTTCTGGCCGACACATAAAGCTTCATCCGCTGGTTTTATTACCACATATTAGTATTTTCTGACTTTTATTATATAAATCCAAACGAAAAACGGAAATAAAACTTTTCAGTATTAAATTTCCGATTGTTAGAGTCTATAAACTTTAATAAAAAAAATAGTAGTTTCAGAATAGATATTTATTTTGAGTAAAACTTTACCTTAGACCAGAAAACTTTTCAAAACTGTAAATGAGTTGTATTCATGTTTCTATTTTTTTTTAGAAAACGTACATCTTGGATTTTATAGTTTATATGATTTATTGCTGCATTCTGATGTTAGGAAAATTAATAAAAACTACAATAACTTTCGATAGTTTTAATAAATAATTTCATTCAACTAATTTAAAAGCTTGCTTAATTTTTCAACAGTCTTTATGAAATAAATATTTTTCGTTATTAATTGGAAACTGACCTGTTGATTTACAAATATTTATTTAGGCCAAAATACACTTTTAGGCATAGTTATTTTAGTGTCATGAACTGATTATAATTTATACATAATGATTATAATTTATACGTAACTCCAAGTTAAATATTCCGATAATTGAAAAATAATATTCAAAAAATAATAATCAGAGAAACGATTTTAGGATTTTTTATTACTCTTATTGACGATTTTATAAAATATTCATTATCCCACTTATTTTATTAAAACCTACTAATTGACCCAAGTTATAGATTATGTACTATTAAAAATTTTAAGTTTTCGGTGGGGTTCTGGCTTTTTTTTTGTTTTATAATGACACAAACAATTTGTATCCACTTACCTGTACGTGTTAAAAATCAAAGGCACTTTTAGAACGCAATAAGATACAAAACTAACAACAAAATAAAATTTTTAAATTGGCCAAAAAAACGGTTTAAAATTGGCCTGAACTGATAACGTGCGTCCAGTAGGTATCGCGCGGCAATACTGACAGCGAAAAGCACGCCGAACCAGAGCTTTATACGCAGAGAGCCTGCGCCAAAAATCAACTGTTTCGCTTTTTCCCCTCACCGCTCCGCCTCTACGTTTCTACGTTTCGACATACAAACGTAGTATAGAAATCAGCCGTAGCATACGTAGATAACATTGGCGTAGTACTAATAGTTTATGCGGTTTTGGTTTGATAGATGAAATCCAAAATTTGTCCAATTTTGGTTTTCAGATACCTAGCGAAAAGTCTACGGTTAACAGTCTATTTTTTCATTTTTTTTGTTCAAATTTAAATAATGCTCAAAATTTATAAAGCCATCTGATTTTCTAATAGGTGATGTATGTATAGTAAGACAGGTCCACAAAATAAAATAGTTGTCTTGTCTGTGTTGGATGTGCGACATAAGTTTTCCAATTTACTTTTTAAAGCAAAAACATGAATCTGGAATACTGGGGGAAAATGGGATAGGGGTCTGTGAAAATAAAAGAAAGGCAAAGGCTCTGATCTAATGATTCATAACTCGTATTTGCATTGATAATTAAAATTTGTAATTTCTGTAGTTACTTGGCACATATCCTTTAAATTACCTGTGTAACCGATTTCTGATACGCCTTTCATATTTATTTTCATGTAAATAAACGTAATATAATTATTGCAATAATTATATGAATAGTATTTGAGTTTTAAAATAGTTTACCGTTTTATTCTTTTTCTATCTGCCATTTGGTTCAATGCATGCCTTTAGTATATCTTTAGGTGGTCCTATTGCATAAACAAATGCCAAAATATTATCTCAGCTCGTCGTTAACAACTGAATATTTATGCTTTCCAAAGAGCTTCATAACTCTTCTAAATGAATAGAATCAGATTAATGAATACTGGTGCTTCTTAAATAAAATGTAATGGTTTTTTTAAGCATGCCTTAGTATATGAATATTCATACCAATACGTATCATTATATATTTCAAAATTTACAATATGTTAACTTACAATATTCTTATATATATTATAATATAAACACGTTGACCGTGTGTGGTGTAACTCAGTTGCTAGCGGACCGTCTCACGATTGATTTTTAATTATATTTATTAGAATTTTAAATTATTTTATATTTAATTATTTTTGAGAATATGTGCATGATAACACTT